>NC_051182.1:121908630-121927469 GCF_013339695.2 Rhipicephalus sanguineus
CGCTTCTGTTCATCAGACTAGCCGCGCGGGACAAATCTTCGGCCGGGTAAATCCACGTTGGGAATATGAAATTGTCGGCTGATGACATGAATTAACGTGAAAATCTTGTCGCGTACGTCATCAAACCCTTTCCTGCAGACACGTGTGGCACATACCCGTTTACCAGGGGTCGCGGGGTACGGGTATGCGCCATAGGTGATTGACAGTTTATATCTAACCAGGAACGGCGAGAACAGACATAAGTAATTTAAATGAGAAAGCGTTAAGAAAAAACCGACATCGGCAGCATTGACCCGACGAATGGAAAGAGTAAGAATTAGATACCAGCAGGAATCGAACCCAAGCATCCTGCGTGGGAATCAGGTATTCTACCACACAGCCACGCCACGTCTCTAATGTGGTTTGGAAAAACAGCCTATGAAGGCGTAACGGCGGTGCAACGTCAATTGTGGTTGTGGCGCTGGCCATCTAACTTTCGCAAGAAAGCAATAAACACTACATATGTACTCCTACGAGGCAGGCGTCATATCGGATTAACGTCTGTGGTTCCACTGTTGGCTCCGCTTTTCTAGCAGTCTAAAAAATTGCATTTGTATCCCTACGATTCAGCAAGTTATATTGAAGGATTGCTCGACCCCGGAGGAATACATTAACGAAATTTACGTATGACATTCACATGATTGCACCATAAAGTGCACTTAGTCTCGATAATACTGACGTATGTAGTCTAACGTGAGGGCTCACGTTTCGTCGCACCATAAGCTACCCTTTAAACGCCAGTGTTGTCGACGTGTCTGGTAAGCCCACGATCTGCACATAGCTACCTCGTAACGCTTGGCTCAAAAGCCATAAAATACAGCATAGAAGTATACTCGCTGACTACTTCGCATGAAACCGATTCCCACAACATCTGGTATCTACCGATTTTTTTAAATAAAGGAACACAGCGATAACACGAAGGACAACCACTAAATTTGTGGGAAAAAAATAACCAGCCAGGAAACAAATCTGGGCATCGTCCTCTCAGATATGAGAATAAAGAAAATATCATTAGGCAAACGATGTCTGACATGTAACAGTCAGAAAGCGCAGTCATCATGCACGGGTCATTAGGTACCTTTCCGCCAATCTGGCGTGAGATATAGCAGTAATTAACACCATTTTTGTAATCTTCAGAGGTGCTTTGAGCGTGCGATGAACGACCGTGCTAGCAACATTAATTTAGCTGGGAACACGCGGCCCGACCTTGTGTATGATAAAAAAAAATGTTACTGAAAGGAAACCCACGCCTGTATATTCATTTTATTCTCTCCTCTTGTACTGCGAGAGCCCTTTATGAGGGAAATTTCGACGCGTACGAGAGACACTCATTGTGATGCCCTTCATTACGCTGCAATAAAAGGACAGCGGAATATTCACGACCATCAAGAGTGCATGCACTACTACCGAAAAATAGCATGTAGCTTCTTCGCTCTTTCAATGACGCTACGCTGGCCCCCGAGGCACCTTGCTTTTCTGCCGACGGCGTCGGTTTTAGTATTTGTTTCGAGATGCATCTTTGCATGGACGAAGCATACGGTCGTCAAAGCGTGCTTCACACGTACTGAACTCCTGAATACGCCAGACAAAGGAAGATGAATACAGAGCGAGTCGTTAAAGGATTATGTTGTGAGAGGTCTATACGACTTGTCACAATGGATCGTTGACTGCACGTTTCGTTAGTTAGTCATCCGTCAATACTGGCTAGTTCGATGCTATGCTTCCTTTGAACTGTCGTGAGCACGCTCGCGTCGTATGAGAGCTAGGAATCGATACACACCGCAGTCCACTCTACCCTCCATTCATTCTTTTTAACGTTTATAGCGCACTAAAGGAACATGACACAGACGCGGACACAGGGCTGTGTCGGCGTCTCTCCCACTGTGTACTGTTCCTTTGGTGTGCCATAAGCGTTGAAATGAATTACCAGCATGCCTGAGCCAGCTTACGCTCCTTCATTTTTTTTCTTTTATGATTATTGTATCTCATTTTTTCCTCGCGTTTGTTCTGTATTTTACTCTGTGTTGGCTCATGTTCTCTGTAAAATCACTAAGCGAATGCTGTCAAAACAAGGAGGCCTTACTTTTTCTCGCCTTTATTCGTTATTATTCACTAGTATCTTACTTCTTCTGTTCTTCATTGCCAGACAGTAGAAGTGCTGTCGGTATCATCCAATAATAGGTGCTCCAATGTAGAACGTTTTTCCTCTTTTTTTTTACAGCCTATCTCTATGCTCATCAGTGAAGCGAATATTTCCAACAATCTGTCAAAGCCTGGTGTGAGAGTGCGAAGGGTCTCTCTCAGCTCGAGTATCCACTGCCGTTCCGTAAACACAAGAGTAAACGAGTTTCTAGGGGCAGTTCTGCCCCCTCAACTTCCCTTTGTGGCATCAATCTTCTCCCGAATGGAGGCCCGTATCTGGGAAATCCAGTCTTCCCTAAATGCCACACCACTTCACACCCTATTTTCCCCATTCCCTAATATCAGGAACCAAAAGCCCTCCTTATAGTGTCTCGACACAAAATAAAAAAAAAGGACAGCCAAACTACGAAGTGTAACGACCAACAAACAAAGAAACCAAAGACGATCAAGTAGTCGCGGTCATAAAGCGAGCATCCGCTCATTGCATGGCGCCCTTGTATGTGGAAGGCAACGGAAACTGGGAGAATAGGGAAAGCGAAAGAGGGGGAGGGAAAGAATGAAGGAAGTTAGTGAGAGGGGGCGGCCTTGTGATGTGCAGGGTGCTGTCGGCAGCACGGACGCCATAGTGCTGCCGCTAAGACGGCAGTCTCTCAAACAAGGCAAGGCCGAAGCGATGTGAGAGCGGGAACAGCGTTGCTCCTGTCGCCGCCGAACGAGGGTGAGAGAGAGAGAGAAAGTGGGGGAGGGAGAAGAGGGAGACGGCGCCGAGATTTACGATGGCAATCGGAGCACGCGCAGCGCCGTGCTCGGGGCGCTGTTGGCCTTTACCTCCAGGGGTCAACCCTGATATTCCCCTAGGCATCTGTCGCTCCCTCAAGTTGCTTCCCGACCGAGTCCTGCTTCCCTTAGACTCACGAATCCGCTCTGAGGTCACAGTCACCTTTTGCTTCCTTCTTTATCGCCGCAAACGCGTTTTCTTGGTAGTGAATTTCTTGTTTTTCTTTTTCTCACTGGGTCTTTCCACTTCTCTAGTTCTCAGTGGTGGCAACATCAACAGATTTTTCATTCCTGTACCCCTGCCAAAGTATTCAACGCTGTTGAAACTGGGAACAAATCCGTTCACGCACGCACGCGCACGTTGAAGCCCAGCGCGTGGCAAGACGCAAGGAGATTGCAGCACGTGCTCAAGTGTAGCGTGGAACTGCGTGTTGTTATACGAGCGGGCATGTAGAATCGATTGCAGGCCGAAACATCACCGCGTGTGCATTGTTTTGCCTTCTTTTGGCGGTGATCATTATTGCTCGAACTGTCACTGTCGCAGATATTAAAAACAAAGAAGAAGAAGAAGAGAGAAGGACTGCAAGGTGAGTGTCGCTTGCAGCTTAAGAAATGGGGAGGGGAAATGTGAAAGAAAGAGCTGGAAGAAAAGAAGCCTAAATTTAATATAAAGCTAAAAAAAAGAGAACAGTGGAAGCGGCTGGGCACGTGTCGGGCAGAAATGGTTTCGCCTTTAGCTGGATCTTAGCCTCATGCACGTTGGTCGAAGATCCCGCAACGGTGGCAGTGCTGAAGCAGCAATGGGCTCACCGAAGAAAAAAAGGCGTGAACAGTTTTACTTGATTACAGCTGCAAGGAATTGGTTGCCTTAAGACGCTCCTTCCTTACAGCTAGAATAGAATCGAAGAATGCTTCCATAATACTAGCGAACATGCACAAAGTCTTCGCAGAAAAACACAGGACAATCGCTAGACTTCAACTGAGTTTGTCTGTGACCTGGCACCTGCACGTGTGCAACGAAATCTATATATCTGTCCTCTATGTCGAATAAAATCAGTTGAACTCAAGCGGTTGTCCTGTGCCTTTTTGCGTAGTCTTTGTTCGTGTTCGCTAGCATTATGGAAGCCTTCAGTCAGTGCCGACTAGTCCAGCTAAATGCATTAACTAGAAATGAAATCAAAGAAAGCCTACGTTTCCTCTCTATCGATATATATATATATATATATATATATATATATATATATATATATATATATATATATATATATAACCACACCGCAAAATTTGCGCATTAAGAGGCAGGGCCTTGCGTGAGTTGTTATTCGGCGCTTATGATGTGGTTGTGTGTCTCCTCTTGTGCGGTTTGATTACCGCTGTACCTTTGATGATTTACCATAATCAAATCATTGGAATTGCGCAAATTGTGCATTTGCTTAGGAAACATTGCAGTTGATGATAACCACACCCACGAAAGGGGATCGTAAACTAATTCATACAAAAAAAGACTAATCAGGATATTTCCGCCTCACTTAAAGTAGTTTATTGTCAAACATGCGCAATACACGATCGCAGTCATAATTCAGCGTACTAGTACGACATGCGCACAGGAAATCGTAAGTACGAGTATTGCGGTTTATTAGGACATCGAGTGTGTTTTGTACTGGTGATCTTTGAAACACTAACCCCGCTATGTTTGAGCCGCATAGATAATTTTTGCTACCTAATATCCAATTTATGTAGAACAGATTGCTCATTTTTCTGCTTCATCTAGTTGGAACGCATTTCGATCTAAAATAGAACAGATGAAACACTGTTCTTCATGTGTTTTATTTTAAAATAATTTTTTCTCATTTACTAAATAACTGTCAACATTGATTTCTCTAAAAATATTGTTTCTTGATATACTTATCGTTTACCTTTAATCTTATTATAATTATTTTTTTTGCTATAATACAACACGCGTTTAATTCTTGTACGTTGCTTTTCTTATAAGAACAAAAAGACTCCCCAGCCACGTTTTCTCTTTAGTTCGGTAATCAATGACAGGAGGTGCACCTGCAGTGCTGTCAGATCTGCGTCTGTATACCTATCTTTACGTTGTGCTCAGACCTAAATAAGCTTGACTTGACGTCACTTGACAACGTAATCAGGCCAGGGCAGAGTCGTTTGGACCACCGTTCTCGAGAGAAGTATTACTAGGCCACACTGCATTACTGGCAGAAAACCTCCATTCTGATTTATTATTAAGGCTGAAGCCGCCAGCACGTAGCTCAGTCCCACCGGTGATCCCTGCTACCCAAGATGGCTGCATATTAGACAGAATGACATTGGGCGGCGGAGTCATCGCGAACAACGCGGAATTCAGTGCCGACCAGCCGCTCCTAATTTAAGCGCACTGCAACAGCGATTTTTAATGAAAAACGTTACGGCGCACACGTCCCGAGTCCGCTTGATAACGGCTCTCAGTAAGACCGGGGTGATTAATAAATTACCAAATACGGCGTGAGGCCGCAGCCGTTAGGTGGATTCCGTGAATCCCCGACTCCGCATATTCGTGGAGGTACGTAAATCGATTCGGGCCCTTCAGACTACGATAACTTGTCAAGTAGGCTCACTGGCGCGAAATGCGCAGATCCAATGTTCGATTACTACCAAGTGAAGCTTTTGAGAAGTGGCTAATTGTATGTCGCAATGTCCGTGATTCTGTTGCGCTTAGTACTACACTGACGATAGAATGAAAGAACCAGCAACAAACAACAAATAGTAGACATACAGTCGGCGCCAAAGGTTTAGGGACCGCTACGTCTGAGAAAACTTCGAATTCGCCTGTAATTCATGACTGCATTCGGTCGAACTGCACTGCACGTATTGTTGGCGCGGTTTAGAGCAGGCCGGAAATCTAAAATCAAGGCTGCATCTCCCGAAGCAGCGGAAACGTTCGGCCTTTTCTTGCATCTCGTGGCCTCTAAATTTTTTACGCAGGCTGTGCGTCTTCTTTCGTGCTTTTGTTGTTGTTGTTGTGGTCGTCGTCGCTATTGCTGCTGATGTTGTCGTCACCGCCGTTTTTGCTGCTGCGGCTGCCGTTGCTGTGGTCATCGTAATCGTCGTTTTTGTTTATGTTGTTGGTGTGGTCATCGTCGCTGTTGTTGTTGTACTCGTCGTCACCGTTGTTGTTGCACTCATCGTCGTTGATGCTGCTGTGGTCGCCGTCTTCGTTATTCTTGCTGTGTCCGACGTTGCTGTTTTTACTACGTGGTGGTCATCGTCGCTCTCCTTGTTGCTGTGGTCATCGTCGCTGCTGTTGTCGTTGTGGTCGTCGTCAATGTTGTTGTGGTCACCATTACTGTTGTTTACGTGGTGTTTGTCGTTGTTGTTTCTACGTTGTTGTCGTCGTCGTTCTTGTTTTTATTGCAAGCGGCCGCCATGGCATGGCGTTGGTCCCGGGTTCAAATCCCGTACTAGGACGAATCCTTAGTAAACAGGGTAGCCTTTCTTTCCTAGATATGCTTATTAATTTCTTACGTGGTTCTTTACGACAAGCGGCTCGGTGTGAACCTTTTTTTTTTCTTTCATATTTCGTTAGACGTATACCTATCCGTGGAACCCCCTGACCGCGCGACGCCAGTACTATAATCAGAACCTTTTTTTACTGAGCGGCACAAGACAGCAATCAAGCCAATGGACGATGATGTCACCAAAGTAACCGTTATTAACAGGGTCTGGCGCTCGTCCCAAGACAGCGCATTCAGAGCGTAGTTGAATTTCAAGGTCAAATGAGGGGACACTGTCAAATAGCCATTACTGACCCTACCCGAGTGGTAGGGTCAATGACCCGCTCAAAACATTTTATCAAAATTATTACTGCTTGCCAGAAACGAAATTCTGGCCTAAAATAAAAAAGAAAGAAAGGTCAGAGTTCTCAGAGGAATTTCGGTAAGGACAGACTGATTGGCTAGTTTCTATGACGTTATTCACACAGTAAAGAAAAAAAAAACCATGCGGCGAAATAAGCAAATAGTACACATTACTAACTGTTTAACTGGGTGTTTTATTGCACGTGATCAAATATATCAAATATATATACATCAACGCCCAAATAACTTAAGTCGGCAGCAAGGCGTCGTGCATGTTCCGAAATGTTCACAGAGCATGCGGCTATCAATGTGATACATTTCGTAGAGCAGCATGAGGCCGGCCAATGCAAACGGCACATTCTCGCATTCTGTGTGGCAGTGAAGACAGGCAATACGTAAAAGAAGCAGACGTGCGGATCCCGGGCGCTATTGAAATGGGTGTTAGCGAAGCTTAGGTCATCCGGGAAGTCACGTGGTTATTCACCCATACGAGCGTGCAGCGGAGTTTGGTCGACGAAGGGCTCCAGTCACGATCGTCCGCAATGGTGGGGTGTCTTGTAGAGTAAGAACCTTAATCAGTGACAAGGTGCTGGAGAGATCACTCTTGATAATACGATCTCCTTCGCGATAGAAAGAGACGGCCAAGTGCACTTCTTGCGCAGTAAGATGGCGAGCTCGTCAGAAAGCAAGAAATGCTGTCAGCCGTGTATGTATGTATGTGTGTGTGTGTGTGTGTATGTATGTATGTATGTATGTATGTATGTATGTATGTATGTATGTATGTATGTATGTATGTATGTATGTATGTATGTATGTATGTATGTATGTATGTATGTATGTATGTATGTATGTATGTATGTATGTATGTATGTATGTATGTATGTATGTATGTATGTATGTATGTATACATATGATCACCAAAGTGATCATAACACTGACCACTACTTCTATGAATAAAATGGTGGTGATAATCATGGTGATAGTGATAGTGATGGCAACGAGAACACATAATTTGTGAAAGTTCACACAGAAAGCGTCTCTTCAACTTTAGTTCCCACAAAATCTAGGGTTAACATGTCCTTAACAAGACAAAACACACACACACAACACACACACGCACACAGACAGACAGACGACAGGACAGACAGGACAGGACAGACAGACAGACAGACAGACAGACAGACAGACAGACAGACAGACAGACAGACAGACAGACAGACAGACAGACAGACACACACACCACACACACACACACACACACACACACACACACACACACACACACACACACACCCTCCAAAACGTACAATGGTTTACATACACCTTGTGCTACGAGCGAAAAAAAAAAAAACAGATGAGTGATGAGCTTTTCGGCAGCGACTAATTCAATGTAACATGAGAGCTAAGGAACAGCCGGAGATTAATTTGTGCGGTAACGTCAGCTCACATCACATTAAGAAAAGAAAGATTTATGGTGGTGTGTGAATGGAAGGCACCCACAATACGAAAATAATCGTTCCAAACAATTTGGAAAGAAAATCGCTCTTTTCTTGAAATTTACCATCAATTAATGGCCGTGCCCATCGACATAGTATGCTTATTGAGTGAAGCAGTTCTTCAGCTAGGGAGATGTCCGTAACGATTAGGTGAGCTAATAGTTGGAAAAAGCCAGCACATTGCACATTCCATTCGTTCTGAAATAAACAATGCCGTATGAAAACCTTACCGTACGTTTTTGCTAATCCACAGCTGGTATATCGTTTGGGGCGTCTGTGTGCCAAGTCCTTAATTACAATAAACTGCCTCACGCAATTCATTGCGAATCATTATATGTAGAGAAAAAACAGTACCTATTTAAGACCTCACGAACCACGCAGCCGAACCTCTGGCCTCTGGAATTCCCATGTATCCAGGTAAAGACCCCCTCCATAAATATCATCAGATTACCCCTCATTACAAGCTTAGCCGTCGAAATTTTCCGCAGCCTCACTCCAAGCTTAGCAGGCCCCATGCCTCTACGCTTAGAATGCTACAGACTAGATCTTACCGTAGACTCCCCGCCTAAGGCATTTAACAGATCAGGAAAACTGACAGGAATGCTGCGATTTCGGATATGAATTTTGTAATTTTGAACGCATGCTCTGGCTGTGCCCCACCTTAGAGGCCTCTTCACTTCAAACAAAGGACTTCTGGGTAACCGCTCTCAAGAGTACAGGACGTCTAGAACAACTCCAGGCCGTCCAGAAGGCCCATGATGCTGCAGTGTGTCTAGGGCTGCCAGTCCCGCCATGGGTGAAGCCATGGGATCATCCCGGGTCCCCCCGGCAGTGAGCTGTTCAGGACCTCAAAAACGTTCTTGTCATATCATGTCTTCTCATAATTTGTACACCTACGAAGAAATATGTAGGTGGGGAGGAGTGAAGAGTGGTGTCCGGAACTACATAAGTCAGTACCGCACAACCTGCCGCGCGCGTATCACTGCGCACACCGAAATAGCGCAGTGCATTGCACGCAGAACTTGCGACGCAACGTTTCGAACCGCATCCGAATCACCAATGGCACGTTGGGCACCCACGCCGATATCACGTCCCGCAAGACCAGCGTTCTGCGGCAAAAATATCGATCGCCCCGCCTGGACCAGAGCGCTTCGACCTCTTCATTCGCCGGGCCTCACTTCGGTGCGCTACTGTCATAGTAGTGCTCGTATTTCGATATATACCCGAGCATTACGTTGACCCGCCATAATCGTCCGCTAAGGCACGTACCCAGTGTATCGCTGCGTTGCATTTATACTCCTACCATAAGCGTACAAACAGTCATTGATCACAGCACAGCGGACGTGCAGTCCAGGTTTGCTCTTTTTTCTTCTACGCACACATCGCTCACACACTTTCTCCGCGTGCATCAAGGTGGCATGTGAGCATCGTGCACATGAGTAAGCAAGACTTCTTCTAATGTGTTTTTAGCATTTTCCTCTGCTTTGAGGCAGGTGCGTAACACATGAGCACGCCGAGTGAGTCGCTGCCCTACGCTGTCTACTACCCTTGCGAGCATCTGCATACAGATAGATCAACTTTCTCTTACTTTCGTGAACAAGTAAAGAAAGTCAGCGCTGTGCTGTCTATGTATCGCAAAGCCGTGACGCGTGTGGCCACCACAACTTTCGTGATTCAAGGTTTGATGATTTGTTTCGCTTGCTTTTGCAGGGAAGGTGTGTATGGGTAGGCAGTACGGAAATTCCTACGTCTTACATGCACATAAACTTAACCGTGTATGTGCCTGAGAATATGGGCAAGACCCATTACAATCCGCTGGCGCACTCAAAGTGAAGAAAGGAGTGCACGGGCGGCAAACACCAATTAAGATTGCTGGACAGACGTAACCAATATTTAAGAAAGTCTTTAGTGAACCGTAGGGCTTAAAATACTGATAAACACCGGGGCCACACGATTCAGCTTCGCTGCTTGCTCACCTGTACGAAGTGCCTTGACGGTTATTTTCTTTGCCAAGGCTGCGCGGGCACAGCGCTGACGAAACAGCATCTCATAGAGTTTGCATCTCATAAAGTTTGCTGGAAAGATCCGCCAGGGGAAACCGCAGCGCTGGGATAGTACGGTAGTACGATTACAAATCGTGCATAGTCGACCTCGGTCGTCCTTACGGCGCTACATATGACGCTTTAGCTTTCTTAATAATGCCTTCTTTTCATGCTCGCGAAGAACACGAGAGTGCGTGCTTGTGTGACTGCCAGAAATTGTCACGCTTGAAATGCGAAGTTTGCTGGAAATGTGGGGAATATCACAAGAAATTATTAGTTGGTTAATCAGCGGCACACCAAAGCGTCCGCCGCTGTGAGAGCTTTCTGGGAGTTAAACGAGATTTTGCAAACGTTCGTGCATTGAACATTGAATCACTAAACAACGAAGTGACTATACTTTTTTCTTTGCTATATTTGCTACTGCACGCAAGAAAAATTGTTGGATCAGAGCAAATCAATAACATGGTAGACACTTCTAAAATGAACCACATCGGCCCTTACGTAATATTCTGGAGATAAGGCCGTGTGTATATATCACCCATAGCTTCTCACTCTTCTTCACGCTCGCGGCTTTTAGTACAATTTTCCCATAAAACTGTCAAAACTACGTTTTCTTCACAGCCATGCGCGAAAGCTGCGCCATAAAAGATGTTGCTGCGAATGAACAAAATGAATGCATGGCCACTGTCTTGTAAGAAACGTGTTAACGCTTTTAAAGCTTGCGTCTGTAAAACTCTAGTTGGCCACGGGCCCAGAAGTTTCCTCAAGCTAAACGGTCTGCGGTCTAATGCCAACAGTTCCGATTTAAGACGGCGTCGCGGCGTGTCATGATGTGGACAGTCTATCAGAAGGTGACATGCGTCTTCATCTATAAATCCGCATTCGCATTCGGGAGTTTTAGCTCTACCAATTCTGTGCAAAAAATGTTTTATGTATGCGGTGCCTAGCCTCAATCGGTGAATAAGAGTTTCCATACTTCTACTAATGCTATCGTAATTTTGAATTCAATGAATGGATTGATGTGATATAAATCACAGCTCTTTGTACTTTGGTCAAACCAAGCAGTTTTGCTCATTCTGAAAGTTGTAGCCTTTATAAGACCACGCAATTCATTTTTCGAAATTGGTAAAGAAATAGTAACATCTTTACGATGTGCTTGTCGTGCCGCTTCATCAGCAGCTGTGTTTCCAGGAATGTTGCAATGGCCAGGTATCCACTGGAATTTGATTTCATGTTGGGCCTTGCTTGCTTTGGTGAGCTCTTTCAGCGTTTCGTATGTCATGCTATCACTAATTACTGTCGTGTTTGTACTCGAGAGTGATCTTAATGCGGCCTGTGAGTCGCTGAAAAGTACCCATTTTCTCGCGTCTGTTGCCGAGTTTATAAACTTTATAGCATACAGAATAGCGAAAAGCTCTGCTGTAGTAGATGACGTCGTACGACATAATTTAAATGATTCCTGAATATTGAGCTGTGGTATGATAAATGCCGATGCTGAAGACGTTGTGATACTTGAGCCATCTGTGTAAACCTGTATGTACCCTGGATACCGCATGTGTATCTGATAAAGCGCTAGTTGTTGAGCAGCTTGGATGAACATGTCTCTCTTTCTGATAATGCCATCTACTGAGAATTCAATGCTTGGTATTGCAAGTAGCCATGGAGGATAGTCCATTTCACAGCTCCAAATTTCATTTCTTGGTAATATATGTACATTACTCTGTATTTCTTCATGAGCATTGCTTTTATCCCTTCGTAAATTCTCCAGTGCCAATGGGGGGTCCTTGTGTTGCGTCTGTAAGCGAAAAAAAATGGCGGCATGTTTCGATTGTTTTCATGACTGCAAAGGGTGCTTGTCGAGTCTCAGCTATGACAAGGCTGCTATTGAGATTTCTTACAAGACAGCGGCATTGCTGACAAGTACTAAGAAATACCGAACTTTCATTTGTATAACACATGTCGTACTTATTATGCGCAGTCTCATATGACACCCATCATATGTGTGTGCTGAAGTGAATAACGTATCGACTGTTATGTACTCACGAGCGAATACATCTTCTTAAAGACCAGACGTGTGCTCTGCTGTTTTTGTGCTGGTCGGACCAAATATTAACGACGGACATTATCAGAGACTTCATTCGCTGTCTTTGGAACATTTCTTTATCATTTTGTTGTGATATGTGCCTATAAGTGTGTTTTTGCATATGTGTGCCCGAGTGTTCTATTTTACATGAACTGCCCTGTATGTTTTACTTTAAGATATGTGTTCAAGTTTCACTCAAGGGCTAAGGAGTAGCCGGCGCCATAATTGTGCGCCAACATCTCCTTATATATCATATCAATAAAAAAAATGCATGGCCACAGCGCGTTGTCACTGCGACGATAACTCCGATTATTCGCGTTTACTCGCAGAACAAAGAAATACCGCCATGTCAGCCGCCTTTACTCGAGAGGTAGTTATGACAGTTAATCGTGGTTACACCGCGATAGTATATAAGAACGTAAATACGGCGTTCCAAAGGGCTCCTAAGGTTGGGTTCCGTTAGTAGCTCTATAGCCTCGACAAGCCATTACGTTTCGCAATATACATTGACAGGAATATCCTTTTGAATAGATGGCGCAGTTTGGCACTGCCGTTATAAGATGGTGATACGGGATGCGACAAAAGCAGGAAAGCAGGATCCGTTGATACGAAATACGTTCTTCCAATAACGGTAATACCCCTGCCACACTGGACGTTTTAATGTCATTCGAACAGAATGACGTTCGCACCTAATGAGATTATGCGGCTGCTACACAGCGATATTTAATGTCATTAGAACCGAATGACTTAGGCAATCGAATGAGTTCGAGAAACACATTCGCTGTCGAAGTCCAACCGAATGTATAGTCTCTACACCAGAGACTACTTAAAATGTGTCATTTAGTATTCTCAATTCGACACGCATTCGTGCAAACACGCTATTAATGTTGCTTTTTTAAAGGCGTCTGTGATTTTAACGAGCACAGGTCTACGGAAGGCTGTTGCAGAATGTTTTTACTCTCCACCTCAGTGGCGTCTGGCCGCCGGCACTGTCGGCCATAATGTAAACAAACAGACGCCTGTGTGCATGTGTGTCTGCAGCGATGGAATGAACTCCACGAGCGCACCGGAGCGAGGTGGAGATGTTTGCTCTCATAAGGCTATGATAAGACAGTTGTGCGCAGTTTCGTTGAAAGCTGTTTTCCCGCAAGGACGCGTGCGAGACCGCGTTTTGAAAGCGGACAAACGCGGAACGCTCCGAGTTTCCGTCAAATCACTTCTTCTGGCTTATGCGCGTTCCTTTCAACGCTAAGTATACAAAGCAACTGAATATTTTACTTGCTGCAGCTTAGCGTCGTCGTTCAGCGGTACTACTGTTCTAGGGACCCTAGTACTACAGTGCCTAGAATAGCGGTACCGCCATGTTAGCCATTCTATCGGCTGTCGCTATTGGCTAAGCGTCGTCTTGGCTTATGGTGGCCAGATATCCTGCGATATGAAATTTTTATCCGTGTTTATCTAGCGATGCGACTTCCCACATGCCTTTTAAAATAAAGAACTTCGCTTTCATGCCACTCTACATTTACCTTCCTCAACTTCTCCGGCCATTCTTTTTTCTGAATTATCGACATTCATATCATGAACGAATGACATTACTTTTTCCTGTGTAGCACCACCACGGATCGAATGGCATTCGTTGCGCCGAATGACATTCGAACCTAATGGCATTAACACCTCCGGTGTGACAGGGGTATAATATTGGTCTGTAGCAAATGCGCCAGAAAAAGAGAGAGAGGGTAATGGAGGGAGAAAGGAAAACAGCTAGAGAAGAGAAGAAAGGTGAGGATGTTCACCAAAGGCATGCATCTGACACGAAAGCCTAAAGTGGAGAAGGTTCAAGAACAATAGGCTAAAGAAAGAGAGGGAGATAAATATAAAGCATAGGTACCCGCAATGGCGTAGGCGCACCAAATGTATACGTTCACTCGTGTGTTCTACCATATAGTAGCGTTTTATTGAACTTTGGCGTGAACATTACTGCGTTTTCATATTGAACACTACACCCCCCCCCCCTGATATTTTTTGTTTAGTTCTACTTGGGACCCGCCTCGGTGGTCTACTGGCTAAGGTGCTCGACTGCTGACCTGAAGGTCCGGGATCTAATTCCGACCGCGGCGGCCGCGTTTGCGGTGGAGCCGGAATGCCCTAGAGGCGCGTTTACTTACTCAGGTGCACGTTGAAGAACCCCAGTTAGTGGAAATTTCTGAAGCCCTCCACTACGGCATGCCCCATAATCATATCGTGGTTGGGGAATTTTTATTATTGTTTTGTTTGTCTTGACACCAAGTCAAGACAACCATAACATATATATATATATATATATATATATATATATATATATATATATATATATATATATATATATATATCAGTTCGTTCGTGCAAGTGACACGCGTCTTCATTGGGAACCCGAGCGCAGTCGGAACACCTAGACAGGCGTCTCTAATGAACACATTTTCTCACATGTGTCCAACTAATAACAGCAAACTCCAAAAATGCGGTGACATGCCAAGCGTGCCGATGAAGAAAGGCTCTTCATTTTCAGAAGTACGTCTTGCTGGGCGAGTTGGTAATATACAATTATTAAACGTAGCGCAAAACAACGCGGACAAAGTAAAGTGACATCATACAGAGCGCAGCTCCATTTTCGCAATACGACTCACTTTCATAGCTCCGCTGTCGGAATGGGCAACAGCTCCAGAGACATATTAAATCATAACTCAACTCCTTATGGACCGTATATACGAGACCCGCGCGCTGTCAGTGCGAAAAATTTTCGCACCATATACGCTACGCAAGGTCGGTGTAGCGAAACAGCGACCACAAGTGTACTACGACACGAAATTAGATATACGGAGAGATGGCTAATGCAAGGCGAGCTCAATTCTGACGAAGAAAAGTCATAAAGTAGCGAATACGAATCCGTTTCGCGCGGCTCTTTGAACAGTGCGAGGCAGAAACACCTGTCTTCGCAGCCGCGCCCGGTAATTCAGATTCAAGCTTGACTCCGCCAAAAATGGCGCTCCTGTAATTTGTTCGTTGCTTCAACTCGATGATACGCTCTCTTCTTCATACGTCCTCAACTTTATTAAAGCAAGATGTTGGTGCGGGCGACCTCTCGACATAGCCGTCTTTTAATCTTATCTACGCGCTTGCACTTCTGTGTGCATGCGTGTGGGTGATCTCAAATGCGCCTCATCTTCCAAAGATGAAGTCATAGTAAGAAAGCAATCCAGCCAGAAATCCACACTTGGGGGCCGAAACAAACACTGTGCTTAGGGTTGACGAAACCACATATATAAAAGAAACATGATTGCGACCGCACAGAGGGGGGGGGGGGTGGGGCGTGCTTCGCCTTCGACTTGAGGCTAATTCAACGTGAGTGATTAAAGCTACGCAAGCGCCCAAAGTTCGGTGTAGATTTTACATGCCCCTCTAGGAATTACTATTCAAATGACCTGATTTGTTCTACGCGGTCTCCAAGGTCTCCTAAGTTCAGTACAGTGCTGCGGAGACTATGGGGCTTCTCTAAGGCAATCAGGAAAGATGGCCTCAGTCATGTGACAGGTTCTGGAGAAGGGGAAGGCTTCATTCGATGCTGACCTTCTTCCTTCAGTCTCTCACATTCAGCCTGCTTCCTGTTTCTTTCTTTTTTAACACGAAAGTGTTTTATGCCGGGGTCTACCAAGATTTCACTGACGTATTTCCGTCACAGAGATGACGTTGGTTAAATACACACCAACAGCTGAGAAATAAAAAAAAAAAACTAGAAGAAAAAGTTACACCGCTGGGAACAAAACCCACGACGTCTCGGCCCACGACGATAGGCGTCCGACGCGCTTCTGATTGTATCATCGACGCACATGCAAGGGGTTCCACAAACGCGCCTTATATCCCTCACACATTCTCTCTCACAGGGTGCTCTACGTTGGCGGGGCTAGGCGGGGAGGGGTGGTGCCGCCGTCTATGAGCGGTGAAGTGAAGTACTGCGTCATGGCACTATTGAGCGCGGATAGGGAGCGATTTGGCCTTTGGCGACGACGCAGTTAGAGCGTCTCGATGCCAGCGAGGAATGCTGGCTGCGCTAGCATCAAGGAGCCGCCGTAGACGCAGTTACGTTCTTTGCCCTCCTCTTTGTGTAAGCGTGTAACGGCTCGTTGACGGAGTGGTGAAGCTTCCTCATGCACCAACGGTGTTTCTCCGCCGCCTACGCTCGGTGTGATAGCACCGACTAATAAATCTGCCGCGATAATAGCCGCAGGAGAAAAACAACGAGGTCGACGGGTGATGGCTGTTGTCTTCGGGGAGCAGAACAGAGTCCAGTGGGACATGAAACGCCCTCGCGCGTTCGCGGCTCGAGCTTAGAATCTCTGCCTCCCGTGTTGCTGAAGTGCAGTGTTGTAGTGTATGCATGAGGGCAGGCCGTAGGTTACCTATTACTCGGGAGCGCACACCATGCCGTGTCTGCCCTCAATTAACGGCGCTTTCACGAAGTGCATATCGAGTGCCAGGTTCTGTGCTTTTTGATGCTATCGCTTGCGCGGGATTCACGATATGCTTGTCGTGTCCAGGTATATGTTAAGAACTTCAGGTACCACAACGGTTAAATCATGATCATGGGCGTTAGTCGTCGCGATGGATATGTGCCACTAGGCGTCCGCATGGGTGGATCTACGTCAAATGGGCTATAGCTGCCAAACACCAATAGACATTGTAAAAGCTGTAATCGAACAATGCACAATAAACAATCAACTACTTCTGTGAAGAGACTTCGTGCTATACCGTTCCTATGACGGAGTGATCGGCCATGTTGTTTTTGGTTGGCTGCAATTCTCCGCCTGTAGTCCTCTTCAGTAGAAGTCTTTCAATTTTACGTTAGAAATAAACGGCTGCGGCGACAACACGAATGAACGACAGCGACAGCACAAAGAGCGCCTCAGGCATTTAACACGCGTCAGAAGCGCTACGTTAAATAGACGACACGTCTACCGCAACGCTTATCCAACTGCCGTATTACATCTAGATCCCGATAACCACGCCACAGAATAATCAAGCGATCTCTTTACTTCTTTTCCCTTGTTTTTTTTCTTTCCTTCCCTACAAAACAATATTACAATACCCGGATGAGTGACCGAGAAGGACGAAGAAAAAAGAACGCACAAGGCTTACGAGGCAAAGTCATTTCGCTTCATTAACCCTTTGCTTCGTGAGAATGCAGCCCGCTGAGCTCGCCTGCACGAAAATCTGTCCTCTCTTCACGGCCGGAATTCCGCGCTGCGCCAACTGTTTGCACGTTTGCATAAAGGCATTAGATTGCGCGCTCATGCACATGCGCACACACAGCCATCACGGATGAAGCGTGAGCCCTTATTGCGTTGGCCGCCGGAAAAGGCTAGAAGAGGGCGAGACTACGGAATTAAATATGAGGGTCACAGAGGAAAGAGATAGTTGAAGGAAGGAGGAGACCACGTGACCCGGTTGCTGCTTGAGGATGAGGCCGAGGAGTAGGATGCGGGCGAGGGTATGCATTCCAGGCAGGGTATTGAGTTTTACTATTTCTTTCTGACCTCCTCGCCCACCCCTATGCTTCGGCGTATTAGAGTTGCCTGACGTGGCGCGCGACGCTATGAACGTCGAGCGAGCAGTGCTACAAAAGAGCCGCGTGGCGCAATCACAGTCCCCGTGCCTGCCTCGCCCCGGCTGACGTAGTTCTGGATCCGCCGGATCAAGGAAACGGAGACGCGTGCCGAGATGCATTGAAGAGAAAAGCTTGATGGAAATCTCGTTCTGCCGGTGTACACGGATTAGCCTGAGAGCGAAAAGGATGGCTGCGAACTGGCGCGATTCGTAGCTCATTCGCGAACCTGGTTTGGCTTGGTTTGTGAGGTTTAACGTCCCAAAGCGACTCGGGCTATAAGAGACGCCGTAGTGGAGAGCTCCGGAAATTTTCGAACACCTGGGGTTCTTTAACGCGCACCCAAGTCTACGTACACGGCATTTCCGCCTCCATCGAAAATGCGGCCACCGCGGCTGGGATTCGATCGCGCGACCTTTGATTCAGCACTCGAGCACCGTAACCACCGCGGCGGCCATTCGCGAATCTGCTTGTACGGTGAGTGAAGACGACGGCTATGCGAAACGAGTGCGCGTATAGGCGAGATAAGTGACCTCTCTCGGCATAGTCGCAGTACAGTAGGCTCGTTAGTGAACTTTTGTGAATCACTCATGCGACGAATTGTTCTAAATGGCTTCATTGCGTCTATAGAAGTCATCGCTCACTTCCATAGCGCGAAGGCAGCGCAAGATGCCAAATTCTTGGGTACAGCTTCACACGGCGCAGCGTCACACGGTGCAGCGTACAGCCTCACACCTGCATAGCTACCGCAGTGGGGATAACGTCGTACGG
>NC_051182.1:121927569-121947198 GCF_013339695.2 Rhipicephalus sanguineus
CTACATTCCTGTCTTCTTCTCCGGGGTAATTTCTCCATTCATGACTTCAGGAAACCAGGGGTGCTGAAGCAGAATTTCACAGCGTACTGATTAGTGGCGGCAGCCGCAGTAAATTTACTGAAGCATCAAAAATTCACGTCTGCTCACTAAAATTTTTCTCAACCGGACTCACCCGGACTCACACTCACCTGAATATTACTCACTCTGACTCACTCATCAGACTCACGGCTCACTCTGGTTTTGAGTGAGTAAACTCATGAGTCCGTTGGGAGCTCACTCAGACTCACTCAATAAAAGAAATTACACCATCTCCCGCTAAAGAAGACCATGAGGCGATGCGAAGCCGGAACACTTGCACGATCGCGTTCCGTTGGCCTTCGTTACGCATTCTACCGAACTCGGTCAGATTGTTATCTACCAAAGTCGGTCGCACACGTTGCAGCTGTGCCCGAAGCTCAGGTCGAGGAATTTGCGCTAGAACCAGGCGTCGGCACCGTCGAAGCCCGGGCGTTGAAGTTCTGTAGCGAGGCGTTCTGCACGGGCATTGGACTCGCGTCGTCCGTCCGCAGCCGACGCGTTGGCTCGACGCTGACGCTTGGCTTCGACGTCGGCGCTGCGTACGGAGGCATTTGCTTGCCGACGCTGCCGTTGCGTTTCCGCATGTCGAGCCTAACCTCCTTGGTCGAGCCCGCGTTTCATCCGTAGCAGTTTCCCGCCGACGTTGCCGTTTGAGCTGGGCTTCCCTAGCCAGCAGCTCGGGGTCCGCTTGCCGACGTTTACGTTGCGCTTCGGCGCCTCGAGACTTCCACTACTCGACCCGCTGCTCCGTGCTCTCGGCAGGCCTTAAGGTATTACTGCAATTGGCGCCTACAATGACGTTGGAAATCATGACACCGGCGCAGTGATTGAGTGAGTGTACGACCTAACATGGGCATTTTATCTAAACGAGGAGAAGTAGCGGAGAGGGGAGAGGGAAATAGGAGACGGGGTGTGGAGAGGGGAGGGGAGTAGGGAGGGGCAGGGGAGAGGAGGTGTGTGGAGAGGGTTTGCGCATGCGCAGAAAGGGTGGTCACGCCGCACACCGTTTGAGCTTCGCCATAAGATGCTTCGCATCTGATATATTTTGTGCCTAGGGTTCACTGGGACACAGACTCACTGAAATTTGTCTTACCCGAACTCAATCGGACTCAAACTTACTAAACTATTACTCGCCCAGACTCACTCACACTCCAAGTCATGGATCAATATGAGTCTGAATGAGTCTGAGTGAGTCGAGTCATGAGTGAATTTGCCGACCTATAAGTATGAACTACAGGGACTGAATCATGTAGCGCTGCTATATCGCGCAGAAATTTGCCACATTCGCATAACATCGACTCCCACGAAAAGTGGGATCGGCCGAATTTTTTTGATAGTCACGTGACCGCACCGCAGCATGCACCTTAACCAGCAAGCGCTGATCGACTTCGTTTAATGGGACGCTAAGGCCTAGTGGGGCCCTCGACCAAGGCTCCCCCCGTAACTATAATTGATATTTTATGTAATATTTCTGTTCTCTTTTCGCCAGCGCTCGAACTCGTGACGATTTTCATACGGACAGTTAGCTACCCTACAGCGTCAGAGTGTATTCGACGTGCCAGGTAAGCTCGCCTTACGCACCCAAGAGAGACGCTCAGGGGACGCCGTGCAGCGCAGAGCAGCTCGCTTCGTGCTCGGAATTCTCATGTGTTTTATTGCGATAGCAATTATATGGACAGTCTCGGCTGGAAAATGTCCGTCCCCGTCGCCGTCATTCACCGTATATGTATAAGTATGTATATATATACGAAAACCACAAAGAAAAATAACGTTAGACGTTAGGCCACGACAGCACCGTCTCTCAGCCTGCTAACGGCGAGCTATTTATATACACCATGTAATTCAGCATGCTTTCTTAGTGGCCACATAGATGGCGCGACGTGCGCGCGTGTGGCGCGCTTTAAAGATCGTCGCCCCGCTTCTGCGAACGCCGCTGCTCTTCGCTCTACAGGGCGTGGTCGCTTTCGTGCGCTTATCCCGAGGAAAGAAGGGGCAGCCGGTGGGGTGCTTCACTTCGCTCGCTGCAGCGGCCGCGTTTGCGAAAGGAGCGCGCTGTTCAAATAGAAATAAGTAACGACTGTGACAACTAGTTCGCGCTCGTCTTGTGTGTACCTGTTCATTCGTTTCGTGCGTCCTGCTTTATGTTTGAGCAGTGCGCTTCAAGTGTCGAGCTGTGACGCATTAGTTCGCGCTCGTCCTGTGTGCGTTCTTTTCGTGCGTCCTTTGGGTTCGAGCGACGCGCTGGCAATTTCGAGCTGCTTTCCGTTCTTCGCGTTGCATTACAATTTATTGCTATCGCATTCATTGCTTCGCCGTTGCGACGAAACTGTGACTTTTTTTCTGATGGTTCGTCTATCGCAATCAGGGGCGTAGCGAGGGGGGGGGGGTGGCAGGTTGAAATCTCCCCCTCGAAATTTTTCGATTTTGCATGTGGATATATACACGCACACACACAAACGCACAGACGAAGATAAAAAAAAGTGGTTGAAGCCCCCCCCCCCCAAAAAAAAAATCACAGCATATCCACGGAGTGAATGATGATGAGTGGGCGAAGCTGCGGAGGTTCATCGGTAAACCGTGAATCTTCCGTGAATTCTGCCCAGTACATCATCACCGACGTGAGATCGGGCGCGTTTATACTAAAGCTTCGATGAGTTATGACGACTTGTAGCTCACTTTAATTTTACATGTACGCTGTGAATTTTCATTGTTTAGAAAACCATTGCTTTATAAAACATCTGGCGTCTTTCGTTAAGCAGCTGGCGTCTTTTCGTTTTGCTTTAGAAACATCTGGCGTTCTTTCGTTTTGCTTTTACAAAACATCTGGCGTCTTTCGTTGGTCTGTTTCATCAATCAACGGCGTTTCGAACAAAATTTTTATTATTTAATCACGCACAGGAGAAATCTCACCAGGCACTACCGTGGAGGTAAACAATGGCTGCTAATGGGAATGAGAGACAGAAGAAGTCGGCTTTTAGCTAACACTTACACTTCTACTAACGTTTCCTACTGGAACATGCCAATGGCTGCTAATGGGGAATGAGAGACAGAAGAATTCGGCTTTTAGTTAACGCGCACGCTGCGAATTTTTTATTGTTCAACAACGCACAGGAAAAATCTCCCACCGGCACCACCTTGGAGGTCAAAGCGTAAGACTTGTTACGCACTACGACTACTACTACGAGGGACGAACGGGTGCCGCCTTAAGGAGCTTCGCCCCTAAAATTTCTGGCTACGCCTCTGATCGCAATCCATCTGAACGTGACACCGTTAGATCTATGAAGACGCAAGGTGTCCGAGGACGCCGCTTTCATGTACCTAGGTCATTTTTACAAGGATCAACGCTTCTAATCAGGTCAGCCTCCTGGGGCCGCCCGAATTGGTGGACTCGCTAGCCCAAACGCCGGTTCGGCGTCGCAGCAGCAGCTGCGTCGGCGTCGCGGGCATTGATTCGGTGACTGGGCCTCACTATGGCAATGGGCAAGACGCCCGACACCTACGCCTCCGTACTAACAAGCCACCGCGCACCCAGCGACACCCAATGGACCTAAGCGCGCCCGGTGCGTCGACGGACACTCATGACCAGCATGTGGAGGTGAGAGCTTCCGATACACCTTCCACTGTCATCGATAAAGACGCAGATTGGACGACAGCTCTAACCCTGCGTCAACGGAAACAACAAGCTTTGGAACGCAAGTGCGCAAACGCCGCTGTCCAAGATGCTTTGAAGGCAAACTCGCATAGTGTACCAAAAAAGAAAAAATCATACAAACTTCCACCGCTACCGGAGAACGACTTTAAGATAATCATGCGACCGCACCAGGGTTTGCCTCTGAGAAACATATTATCACCAGCACTGGCGGCTGCGAACATAAAAGCTTGCGACCACCAGATTACAGGGAAGTAATTCCTGTTGCGAATCAAACCGAGTTCCAACATAGCCATCCTCTCCACGCCCCACCAAAAGGTGGCTGCAAAAGCGAGGGGAATTCAACTCCTGACGATCAATGGCCATAGACACGCCGTCAAAGTGTACGCAGCCGCTGGAGATGAGACAATAAGAGGAGTAGTGCACGGAATACCTCAGGACACCCCAGCCGAAACCCTCCTCGCAAACATGCGCGTACGCACGCATGGTGTCGAACTCATACAAGCACGTACGATTGGAGACACGAAGAGTGCCACCTTGACATTCAGTGGGCCCATTTGCTCCAAGATAGTCTATTACTACAGAGAAGAACTTGTTTGTCATCCCTTCCATGCCACCGTTCAAGTTTTCAAGCTGTGCAGAGTACGAGGACACCGCACGGACGTCTGCCCTCATCCTGACCGGCAAATCTGTAGGATGTGTGGACTGGAAAA
Source organism: Rhipicephalus sanguineus (assembly GCF_013339695.2). NCBI lineage: Eukaryota > Metazoa > Arthropoda > Arachnida > Ixodida > Ixodidae > Rhipicephalus > Rhipicephalus sanguineus. The sequence goes on from NC_051182.1 coordinate 121,932,010, forward strand.
CCCGAGTCCTGAGCACCCCTGTGAACTGAACTGTGCCTCGTGCGGGAGGCCACACACGACTGGGGACCGCAGCTGTACCAAGCGGCTAAAAAAGCTTAGAGCAGCGCGTACGCCTCGACCGTAAGCAGCCCGACAGCCACGTTGGTTTTCTACCGAGGACGAGGAAGAAGCCAACGGGAGAACCACAAGTATGGAGCAACGCACCACGTCTCGTAGTAGATCCCGGTCGAGATCATACTCCAAATCGGCGCAGCGCTCTCCTCCAATCCCTGCCGGAGGATCATCGACGCCTACGCCGAAGTTTGCCCAACCACGGCTTCCGCAGAAAAAGAGGGGGACGCCTGCCCACCACCATGGTCCGGAGACTTCGAGCACAGCTATGCCAGAGGTGACCCGGGTGGGGATCTCGTCTGGCACGACCAGCCGTAACACACCGATAACACAGCACGCAGAATACAAAAATGTTATCGCGGAAAATAAACAGCTTCGCGAAACGCTTGATAACATGAAAAGCGAACTTGCGCTACTGCGCCAGCAAATGGCAACACTAACGCAACAACGAACGAGGAAAGAGACATCGAACGCTTCATACATTGAACGCTCATCGCAGTCTGGAGCGACTACACACCAAATTAGACACATTGACTACGTACGTGAATCAGCAACTTCAGCTTGTCACCCGCGATGTTCAGCGCCTCAAGCATACGATAGAAGAAACCAGCGTTGGATGGATTCGAGAATTAACAGATGGATTCGGGAATTAACAGATGCGACAAACGCGTACGCGAGTACACTATATACAAATAACTGGCATAGCTTTTGCGACTCGCTGCGAGGTACACTCGACATCAAGAAGACCTGGAATATTTTGCGCAGCATGTTAGACCCCGCGGGAACGCACACAGCAACAGCAAATACCCTTACCACACTTGTGGCAGAGTATGACGGTTCGGATGAAAAGTTGTTTACGCAGTTAAAACGAGCCTACACTGGTACCAACAATCCGTATAACATCCGACGTTAACATCCGATATCCCTTACCTCTTGTCTAGGGAAGCTCTTTGAGAGAGTCATCCTCACGCGCCTGAAACACCATATAGAGTGACACGGCCTCCTGCCAGACTCTATGGTGGGTTTTCGGAAAGGCATCTCCACCCAAGATGTCTTCCTCATGCTTAGAGAGGACGTCCTCAATCCTCCACCGGGTAGTCTGGACAGGATCCTACAAGCGCTAGACATTAATGAGGCTTTTGACAGAGTCTCTCATGGAGCAGTCCTGGAAGGCCTTCGAGATATCGGATACGGGGAACGCATTTACAAATACATACGAGACTTTCTGACTGAACGTACCACACGTATTGGTTTCGGCACAACACGCTCCCCACTATATAGCCTTCCAGACAGGAGAAACCCGCAAGGCTCCATTCTTTCCCTACTTCTCTTTAATCTCGCCATGAGAAGAATGGTCCTTGACTTACAGGAGGATCCCGACATGGGCTTGACCATTTACGCAGACGACATTACACGTTGGGCTAATAAGGGTTCGTACGGAAGCAGGCAGGACGTACTGCAAAGGGCCATTGACGTTATAGACTGTCACATGAAGAAAATGAACATGACTTGTTCACCGGAGAAATCGGCATACATCCATGTGAGACCAAAGTACACCCATGCTGACAGATCCCCAGAGCTCCAATTAATACTTGCAGGCAAGATGATGAGGAGAGCAGCGCAGCTTCGAATTCTGCGTATGCACGTCCAGGAAACGGGGAGCACCGCGGACACCCTTGCGAATCTCAAGCGCACGGTCAGGGGTACAACCAGCCTCTTGGGTCGCATCGCTCGCAGTAGAAAAGGAATGCGCGAAGCTGACACCTTAGGCTAGTGCACGCCTTCGTTGTCAGCCGTATTACCTGTGCACTGCCTTATCAAGCAACTCGTAGGACAGACATCGAGCAAGAGGACCGACTCCTTCATATCGCCTGCAAGGCAGCCCTAGGGCTGCCTCAAAGCGCCAGCACCGCAGCTCTTACTCAGCTCGGGATGCTCAACACATATGAAGAATGTGCAACTGCTACGCTCCTTGCGCAGCGGGAACGGCTAAACACCATGCCACAAGGACGGGCTATACTGACCAAGCTTGCCTTTCCTCTTGCCCCGCGGTACAGTGGAGATAGCACATAATTAATCCCCCGATTATACGCTCACAGATACACGTGGCACCAATACCGCGTCACATGCACCCGGACTTCCACAGCGCGCGACGCCAAGCTCGTGCACGAAAGCATCGCAACCACGGCACTGATCCCGACGTGCACTACACGGACGCCTGCCCCTCCGGCCCCACTCCAAGTGGGTCCCGCACGTACACGGCAGTGGCAAGTAATAGAGGACAAATGGGGGCAGCAGCGACGATACGCACATCTTCCGTGGCAACGGCGGAGGCCGCTGCAGTCACCGTGGCCATCACAGATGCGGACAAGCGAGGTGCAAACTCCACAGTCCTCACGGATTCACAAAGAGCATGTCAACTTTACATGCATGGCACACTGCCACGAACTGTTCTCAGAATTCTAGGCTCGCACATCGCATCTGACCAAGGCATCATTTGGTGCCCGGCACATAGGGGTGTTCCCGGGAATGAACGGGCCGACCGACTCGCTCGCGCAAGTACATACCGAGCGACGGACGCCCCTGTCGACGAAACCGTAGTCCCTGACGACGGCGAGCGACCAAGCGGTCGAGCCTACATCCTCGAAGCTGAACGGCTCGAGCGACGCACCTATGGCACCACCTCACCCGAAACTGAATAGAGAGCGATTGAGAGACTGGCGCCGACTGCAGACGAACACGTACCCCAACCTACACATGCTTTCTAAGATACACCCCTCCGAATATCGAGATGAGTGCCCCTGGTGCTGAGGGATACCATCACTGACATACATTACATACCATGAATGAAGGAAAGAAGGGGACTCTTAAGGGCTCGTTTTTCTTTGTTATAAACAATATTAATGAGAACTAACAGACAATAACGCCAAGGAAAGTATAGGGGGTGTTATGTGTAGTATTTAGAATATAAATGTGAAGAAAGTAAAGTGGACGAAAAGATGACTTGCCGCCGGCAGGGACCGAACCTGCGACCTTCGAATAACGCGTCCGATGCTCTACCACTGAGCTACGGCGGCGGTCATCCTCCCGTCCACTTCATGGGGTATATATGTGCATTTAAACCTTGGAGTGTTAGTCAGCGCCAATCGCAGCCATGGCGGCGAGTGTGGAACACTTTTTCTGCCTTTCTGACGTCACGTAGCACGTGATCTTTTTACGAGCTGGCAGCTGACCAATAATCCCTCGCATACTACCTGAAGGCATCAAGTCTGCCAGAACGAGACCCTCGCTATGAATGAAGGAAAGAAGGGGACTCTTAAGGGCTCGTTTTTCTTTGTTATAAACAATATTAATGAGAACTAACAGACAATAACGCCAAGGAAAGTATAGGGGGTGTTATGTGTAGTATTTAGAATATAAATGTGAAGAAAGTAAAGTGGACGAAAAGATGACTTGCCGCCGGCAGGGACCGAACCTGCGACCTTCGAATAACGCGTCCGATGCTCTACCACTGAGCTACGGCGGCGGTCATCCTCCCGTCCACTTCATGGGGTATATATGTGCATTTAAACCTTGGAGTGTTAGTCAGCGCCAATCGCAGCCATGGCGGCGAGTGTGGAACACTCTTTTTCTGCCTTTCTGACGTCACGTAGCACGTGATCGTTTTACGAGCTGGCAGCTGACCAATAATCCCTCGCATACTACCTGAAGGCATCAAGTCTGCCAGAACGAGACCCTCGCTATGAATGAAGGAAAGAAGGGGGCTCTTAAGGGCTCGTTTTTCTTTGTTATAAACAATATTAATGAGAACTAACAGACAATAACGCCAAGGAAAGTATAGGGGGTGTTATGTGTAGTATTTAGAATATAAATGTGAAGAAAGTAAAGTGGACGAAAAGATGACTTGCCGCCGGCAGGGACCGAACCTGCGACCTTCGAATAACGCGTCCGATGCTCTACCACTGAGCTACGGCGGCGGTCATCCTCCCGTCCACTACATGGGGTATATATGTGCATTTAAACCTTGGAGTGTTAGTCAGCGCCAATCGCAGCCATGGCGGCGAGTGTGGAACACTCTTTTTCTGCCTTTCTGACGTCACGTAGCACGTGATCTTTTTACGAGCTGGCAGCTGACCAATAATCCCTCGCATACTACCTGAAGGCATCAAGTCTGCCAGAACGAGGCCCTCGGTATGAATGAAGGAAAGAAGGGGACTCTTAAGGGCTCGTTTTTCTTTGTTATAAACAATATTAATGAGAACTAACAGACAATAACGCCAAGGAAAGTATAGGGGGTGTTATGTGTAGTATTTAGAATATAAATGTGAAGAAAGTAAAGTGGACGAAAAGATTACATACCATGTTACATACCATGCTACATATACCTCGCGTCCTGTTGCGGCAGACTCCGCGCTCATAAAAACACACACATTACTACACTGGTGGTAGCAGGCGCGACTTTCGGATCAGGCCTTGGGAAGCCAACTGGCAACCCTGGACCAGGCCCGGCGAGCTTCAATAGCCAGTGGAGCACTGGACGAAGGGCCCCATCCACGCTAGTTGCTAATAGGAATAGTAATAAACGTTTACTCTCTGTCTTACGCACCCAACTACTCCAGTTGGATAAGTTGGCTGTGCTGCTTAATGTGCGAGTCAAGGGAAATCTGTGCGTCATGACCACGATCTCTCTGACCATTTATCATAACATAATTTCCGCAGTGCGGGGAGTCTGCCGGAATTCTTTCTTCATATTCGGCTAAAAGATGTGAATAAAGTATCACCTCTCTTTCAAATAATTGTTCTAGTTACACGGCTCTAAGTTACTAATTAAGTATTGCGACGGAAATTGGCGTCATACCCTGAGAAAGAACGGGGGCTATAAAGGCTAGGATTATATGAGCGCGGATATTTATGTGGTTCCGTAAACGTTCACGTTTTGTGGATTTGTGGCGTCCCTGGGCTGGCGGGCGCCCACCATGGCGAGCCAGCCACCGAAAAAGGCCTTGGCCTTTGATGTTGTCGTCCCCGAGGGGACAAGTCCCGAAGACGTCGTCGATGCGACGTCTTCGATAGTAGGCCTCGAAGAGGTATACTGTGTCCAGCATTTCGGTGGTCGGAACTACCAAGTCACCGTCAACAGTGAAGCCGCCATGGCTCAAATCGTGGACGCGTCCACCTCATCATCCGAGGCGAACGCGTTGCCATCGTGCCCCTGGGACCACAAGTCACTCAAGTCACCGTCCTGTTCCTGCCTTGCCGCGTCCCCAGTGAAGCCATCGCGCAAGCGCTTTCTCCATACGGAAAGGTACTTCACATCACCAGAGGTCTCATGGGGTCGCGTCCAACCGTCACTACTACAAGGTGGCTCACTACAAGGTGGCTGGTCACCGCGTGACCTGCGACTACAAGGGCATTCAACGAGTGTGCAGACGCTGCGGAGACAGTGGCCACTTCCGAATGAATTGCACAGCTCCGTTCTGTAAAAGGTGCGGCGTCTATGGCCACGACGGGAAAGACTGTTCGTTGCCGTGCCGACGCTGCGGTGACCCGCACGCTACCGTTGCCTGCACCATCAGACAATCGTACTCGGAGGCGGCATCCAAGAATTTCCCGCCACTCCAACCAGAAACGCCGGCTAAAAATGAGCGTGAGGATTTGTCGACGCCAGCCCCGGTCACCTGCCAAGACCAAGCTGTGCAAATTGCGACGCTACGCGAAACGCCCACTGTGTCCCCGGCTAGCCCGGATCCGGCAGTTCCCGAAGGCAATGAGGACCCACACAGCGCCTCGCGTCCCACGGTCATTCCCATGGAACCACAGGTCGAGCCCCCGCTCAACAAGGCGCCTCTTGGCGAACACGTCGCAGAAGTCGACGAGACGTCGGACGCTCACCACATGGCTGCCGAATCCGCCGAAAGTTCACCTGTCATCGAAGAGACTCCGTCCAGAGACGACGACGTCTCCGTCGACGAGGACTCTAAGGGCCCGCTCACGCTAGCGGCACGGCAGCTCGCCGTTTGCCGTTTTCCGTTCTCAGGCTGCCGTGCGCAAGCGATTTCGTTCGCGCACGTCAGCCGTTCTTTGCCGTTGGCAGGATAGGTCCGAGACCCATTTTCTCGCCGTCCTCCGTCTGCCGCAGAGCGACGTGGCCAATCAGCGACGGAGGAGCGGTTGCCATGACTACGGCGCTCCGCGTCGTCTGCTTTCGGCTTTCCGCGTCGTGTGCGTCTGCCGCTGGACGCTTCGAGCTGCTTGCTTTCTGCTCCGCGTTTTTCACGCTAGAAGTGCGTATGTCGTCCGTGTTGTTGCCAGGCATGGTTCCAGCAGTCAATAAAGCGGTTTAGTCTGTCCGGCATTAAAGAAAGCGTCGCGTAAAACCTTATAAAGTGTCCTCAAGCTGGCGCCAGGTCAAGTGGCGCCAGCTATGGAGGACTAGAAACAACTAACAAACGCCTAATCCATGTCCTCCGAGCATTCGGAAGCGCCTATCTCGACTCGCTAAGCCTACAGCATCGATTATTTGAGTGCGGCTCTCCAAAACGGGGCCGAATCGCTACGAATACTTTGCTGTCGAAGCTTAAGGACATGAATCTAAATTAAATGGAAGCATCAGTACGGAGCTTACGCGCTACAGAGCGCACGGCGGCCACTTGATAGATTCGAGGTGGACGACAAGCGCTTTTAGCAGTGCGGCCATGTTTTTCGGAAGCTCGCCGGCGAAGCTTGCCGTGCAAGTATAGCCACTGTAGTGCAAGTAGGACAGCCCTCGCGCGTGCGGCGACGGCGGACGTTCTGCGGCACCGCGCCGTTGCGGCAGGCTTGCCGCTAGCGTGAGCGGGCCCTAACAGCGCGACGAGTGAGATGCCCTTGCGGATAGACGAAGACACCACCCCCAGCGACGTCAGCCGGGACAGTTTAGATGTCTTCGTACAGTCCTCACGCAAGAGCCCTGGCACCAAACGCCACAGGATATCCAGCAGCGACTCAGAAGCCCCCAGCAGAGACAGAAGTCCCCTGCGGGCTTCAACGCGGCCCCGGAAGCCCCGCGCCTCCGGTGGGTCGCCTGGCCGTAAAAAATGACTGAGACGCTTGCGGGGCATCCGCTCCCGCGCCTGCTAAAGGTACCCACGCCTTTACGTGACCTTACATTGTATTCCTTTTTTTTCCCGACATGGCTCTTACTCTAAACATTATAACTTTTAACGTTCACGGCTTTCGTAACCCACAAAAACAGGCTGAGATATTGGCTTTCGCGCGTTCAGTGTCTTGCGACTTACTGTTCGTGCAAGAAACAAATTTCTTTAAGCTCTCCGATGTACTTGCTTTCAAACGCGCATTCAATATCGACTGTTTCTTTTCGTACGCCAGCACGCGTTCGACCGGCGTTGGGGTCATCGTTTTTAACCGCAGTTTGTTGCGTGACCACCACGTTTCGTACGATGCATTCGGACGCGTGCTGGCGTTCGATTGCACTTTCTTTTCCTTTCGTATAAGATTTGTCGCCGTCTACAGCCCAGCGGCGTCCGTCAACTCTAACGCAATTTTTTCGCTCACTAGATGCATATCTGTTGAATTCACAACATGTAGTACTCCTAGGGGGTTTTAATTGCGTCTTAGACACGCATGCAGACGTACGAGGTCCGGGTCGCGGCCGTTCCAACTGGAACGCCAGAGAACTTGAGCGTCTCGTGCAGCAGTTAGCATTAACCGATGTCCATGAAAGTCTTAACGGTAATATGTACGACTATACTTGGCGGCAAGGAGCGTCTAGTAGCAGAATCGATCGAACATACGCGTCCCCCGGCCTCATGGGCTTTGTCCGCGAGGCTGAAATAATGTCGTTGCCGCCTACACCAGTGTATATTAGCGACCATCGGCCGGTTAAGTTAACCCTGCACCTCCCCGCGGGAACACCGACAACTCAGAAACCTTGGCGTCTCGACTGCCGCGTCCTCCAGGATTTTCAGTCTACGCAAGGACTGTCTCGAGCGCTAAGAGCGTCGCTCGTCGGCGCAGATATAAGTGATTGGGACCGCCTCAAAGAACAATGGCGCCACCACTGCAGTGCGTCAGGTAGGGCGCTTCGCGCCCGTGTGTCCAAAGACGCTTCGGTCTTACTTCAAAAAATACGCATAGCCCACCGTGATCCGCACCCGTCCTCCGCGATACGTGCATGGCAAGAGGAGCTCGTTGACCGATACCAACGTATCATGCGCGCTTCTTCGCTCTCGGCTGCGGCATGGCGCTGTAGGCGCGCGCCGAGTGCGCACCCTGAAGTGCTCAGGCATGGACGTCGAACTCTACTCCGTCCGCCAGGCTCACCTGCCCATTCACTCAATTCTACCGCACCACCTGTAGCTGGTTTACGCGATTTTCAGGCGTTTACCCACCACTTTCGGTCAATGGCCCAATCTGTCGTTAGTATCACTTACCCGGGACCTGTTACTGCACATCCCCTCTTACAAGATTTACCACGCGATTCTAGTGATGCCTATGCGGTTCTCCTATCACCACCATCGGATGATGAAATAAAGGAAGCATTAGATGCAATGAAAAAGGGTTCGGCCCCCGGGCCCGACGGCCTTCCTGCTGAGTTTTATGTACAGTTATGGCCTATCGTTGGTCCATTTTTGTCACGCGTTATCCGCAAATGTATCGAAGACCTTACCCTCCCAAACTCTTTCCATAAAGGCCGTATTACTCTTGTCCCCAAGAAAGACTCGCTGTCCACGCAACCGGAAGACTGGCGCCCCATTACTCTTCTTAACGTAGATTATAAGCTCTTGGCCAACATCCTGGTGCGTCGAATCAGTCCGTCTCTTTCATCTTTAATCGACCCCCACCAAGTTTGCTCAATTCCAGGGAGAGAGATTCATACTCATACATGGTTAACGCGTGACATCATCCAGTACAGTAATAGTCGAGGTGCCCAAGGGCTACTCGTTTCCTTGGATCAAGAAAAGGCCTTCGATTTCGTCGAGCATGGTTACTTACTAAACGTTTTAGATGCATTCGGATTCCCGGACAAATTCATTCACCTTATACGCGCCATGTATACCAATTCAGAAAGCACCCTTTTCCTAGATTCCCGTGAGAGTCGCCCCTTTCAAGTCACTCGAGGGGTCCGTCAAGGATGCCCCCTCTCCCCAGTCTTATTTGTTCTTGCACTAGAACCCTTCTGAAGGGCCCTAGAACGGGACCCACATATTCGAGGCTTACCCCTACCTGGGAATACAGAAGTTAAGGTTACGGCATATACTGATGATATTACCCTTTATGTCCATAATGAACAATCACTACAACATGCCCTAACACTTTTCATCATTTCGGCATGATCTCAGGTGCACGGTTAAATTTTTCTAAAAGCCAGTACTTCTTCATTGGTAATCCCAGTGGTCGTGTTAGTATCACGTCACCTTTACAATGGTCTCCTACCATTACGATCCTTGGAGTCACTTTCAATGCATTTGGTGTCCATGACAACATCTGGTCATCCGTCGTACAAACTCTTGAAAATGATATCATGGCTGCCAAACACTTTGATTTTCCCCTCTTGGAACGCCGATACTTATCTCAATCGGTCTACCTGGGAAAATTTTGGTACCTTTGCCATACCGTAAAGCCCCCTCTTCGCATCTCAAAGAAAGTACAAAGTTGCATCACCTCGTTTTTCTGGTCTGGTGGTACAGAATTGTTATCTCGTCCGACGTTAGCTCAACCGAGAGACTGTGGCGGCTTTGCATTCCCCGACGTTTCTACCACCGCTTCTATCTTGTGCCTACGCACTTTATTAAGAATACTAAGTTGTGACAATACGCCCGCTCGGAACCTGGCCCGTTACTACCTTGGGCCATTCCTACGTGTTTTAATGCCGGACAGCCTTATCAACCGTGGCCCTCAGTCAACACAACTACCGTCCTTGTATAGAGCCCTTCTGGCATTTCACCGACGCCTAGAGGCTACGTGCCCAGACATAGAGGTCACTGAAGTTATAATTGTGGTCACAATGGCCGCCCTTCTGCGACCTTTGGTGCCCCAACACCGTCACACTACAATGGACCGCCCATGGAAACGAATAACTATAGCTGCATTGCCAGGCCACCTCCGGCACTTTTGTCTGGCGGTTGGGCTGGGGCTTACTCCCCACTCGAGATAGGTTGCAGCGTTGGCAAGTGGTGCGCGTTTCCACGTGCCCCAACTGCACGGCGGTGGAAACTAACCGCCATGCGACCCTTGAATGCGCGGTAGCACGCGTATTCTGGCGCACAGTTAATGCAGGATTCCGTGGACAGGGTGTACGACCATTCGTGGCCAATGGCCGATTTCCACGCGGGCGCTTCGCAGCGCTTTTAATAATTGCAGGGCTGTTCACCTTTGGCGAAGCCGATGCGAAGCCGTGGCGGGAAACTGCCGCCGGCGCGCGTTGTGGCCGATACTGGGGCGAATGAGACGCGAGATCCTCGCGTTCCTCTCTGAAAAGAGCTCTTCTTCCTAGAGGAGCACGAGTTTCTGCGGCATCGGTCGTGCCCCTTCGTTGGTGTTGAACGCGACAGGGTGCAACTTAGTTTTCGACCGACGTGGTGCTAGACAGCGCCCGTCGAGCAGATGTTTATGCTTTTGTCTGCCCGCCCTCATGATCTGTGTTTGCCGCTTTTTCCCTGTAACCCATTGTGTTTCATAGTATCCATTGTATTATTGTATCAATTTTTCGTAACTCATTTATTTTCCTTTGTACTCCATGTCACGTCTGTCATGTATATTATAGTAATGATGCGTTCAGTACACGATAGTGATGTTTGACGTGGCACAAAACTGTGCCGATGTGTATGTAACCCCGATTAACGAAATGTCATCGGGTTCTAGCATATGTACATAGTGTAAATAAACTTTTTCTAAACAGTACTGAATCGGGACGTCATACTGCTCTCCTACAGCAGAGTACAAATGGTGCTCAAAACTGTTAACCTATTGGTTCCAAACACAGAAACTGCGCGCTCTATGTTACATTTGCGGCACAGCTAAAGCCAAATCCGACAATATCGAACATGGTAAGTAAAATTATCCTTTATATCGAACTATTTTGAAAACGACACTGCTTGAACGTCAACGCGTTGGAAATCTAACGGCTACATCGAACAAGAACGGCCAGAACACTTGATACACCGAATATCGGGCAGCGCGAAACGCTCCAAGAAGTTGGCTTTTTCTCGTTCATGGGGCCTTTTCCAAGGCGCCAGCGGTGTCATTAGGAGGGCGCCGCGCGGAGCAAATGGAAACTACCACTTCCAAATACATGCTTTCTATCAGCATTATTCGGCGTCGCGTCCATCGGCCAATGCGCGCGGTCGTCGTACGCTTCTCCGAGATTCCGCGCTCCCTTCGTTAACGTTACGGCTGCAGTGAAACGGGAGAGCCTGGTGTTCGCCGTAGAGCTGGCAATGATCAGCAGAGTCGGACGTGGTGAAAAGGAGCCTGACGTCGCCGCTGCGTCCAACATACCAAGAAGCACGCTGAGTACGATATTGAGGAAGAAGGCGCACAAAACGCATCCTGCCCCCGACGTGTAGGCAAAGCTACGTTTGACGGTACTGAGACGCTGTTTGCATTGATATCGTATTTTCGCACATATAACAAGCCCCTGCTACAGTCCGCGCGCCCAACTACAGACCGAGGAAAACTAAAAGCTAAAAAAAAAAAACACGCGCATTGCCGTCAAACCGCCTTCCTTGCATTATCGTTAACAGTGTCATGAAGCCAACTTGCGTACCGAAATTTGCACCGAAAATAAGGTGAATTCACTGAAAGTTTTACATCGAATTATACGATATATCGAACTTATTCCCGTGGTTCTTGTTTGTTTTTTTTTCGAGTTAGATATATGCGGGTTCAACTGTATATACCGCTCTGCCACAGGAGAGTACATCTCCTAATGATAATAGAGCCATCGTGGTCTAAATCGTCAGCCTACAATCTTTATAAATAACTCCGCCACCAACAAGGTTCTTTGGCACAGCTAAATACAGCTCTCCCATAGGAGCCGTTAGAGCTTCATGTTACAAAAATAAGTCACACTTGAATAGAGCTCACCGATAGTAGCGTCCATAGTTACCTAAAGCATCTGCCATCAGTCACCGCTCTCCGACAGATTAGTGAATACAGCGAATCGATTGTATCTTCTTTTAATTTAAGCGCACAAGCACAGAGCACTCAGGTTGATGGAGCTGCAATGAGGTGCAGAAACGGATACTCGTCACGTTGTCAAAAAGACAAAACACCAGATTAAAGGCAAGACACTGGGATAAAATTCAAAAGCTCCTCGTTGGATGTGCGCTCCAGACGTCTAAAGCAATTTTTAAAGGCGCATTTATTTATTCATTTTTTGAAGGCTACATATTTATAAGGATTCCGCATATGAGTTCATGACGTTAAACAGCGCATATTGCAAGGGACAGGCTGAAAATAAAACAGGACAGGCGCTGGCTTGTAGGGGTTCCTTGTGAAGCCTCTTGCATAGCCAGCAAGACATCATAAAAACTCACAGGGCTCATTATGCCTTCACGTTAGACGACTCAAACGTTAAGGTCAACTTCTTCTCAGTCGCCGTACTAATCCTCCCCCTCCATTGCCTCCCCGTCCGAAAGCTTTCTGCACCTAACGTGGTTATGCACTGCCTCCGGGATCGGCCCACCTTTGTCCAAGCGGCGATGTGAAGCGAAGAAGTCATGACGACGTCACAAATTTTGGCGATCTGTGGAGTAATCGCGAGATGAGTATTTTTACATGACTGGTGTTCACACCGACGGTCAATGTTCGCGTTTAATGAGCCGGATTAGCCTTTAGGCGTAATATGAGTAGTAATATACCTATTTCTGCCAGTGCATGTTCTGGATAGCGTCACAGCTTTAGGCATTCACTAAAGCATTTATTAGAGCCGACAGTTATGTTTGCGAAAACTTAATGTGTTCAACTTGTGCACTTTGTCTTGACAAGAAAACGGCTAAATGCTATATAAAATATTACAAAATAATTTCAAGCAATTCTGCAGGGTCGTCCTTTGTAATTCGCAATCAAGCGCGTTGAAGTAGCTACTAGCTCGTGCATTTGGTGGTGAAGATCCACTGCTACTTTATATACCGGCGTTTCATTAGAGTCAGAACATATATTGATCGGCTTTATTTTGGTACGCCACAAAGGATGCTAAATCCCAAAGAATGAAAGGAACTTTTTTCTTAGTATCTTTGTATTACGTAAACACGTCAGGCACACATTCAGAGATCACAGAGTGCTGAGTTTTTGAAACTTTCAGCACCATGAGAAGATAAGTGAAAACGAAATGACCATCGTTGTGAGATTCACAGATGACCGGTTCTTGAAAGAAAAGTTTTAGAAACTGCGCGGTTCTTGGCTTCCGTCGGCCTTATGGTTCCTACCAGCAGACATGATATGCTGCGCCAATCCAACAACATACGAGAAGGATTCTGTCACAAGTTACCTTACTTTGTACATCTGTATGGCCCGGCTATGTTGATTTTTACAGCGAAAGCTGTTATGAGATCATTTCACCGGCCGTTTTTGGCGCCGTAGTTGTCCGCCGCCGCCGCCGCCGCCGCCGCCGCTGCCGCCGCCGCCGCTGCCGCCGCCGCCGCCGCCGCCGCCGCCGCCGCCGCCGCCGCCGCCGCCGGTGTCCGTAACCAGTATCGCTCGAAATAAGAAAAAAAACTAAATAAGAAAAAAATTCCAGGATGGAACGAGGTTCGAACCCGGGCCCTCTGCGTGGGAGCCCAGTATTCAACCTCTGAGCCATGCCGGTGCTTGAAACTTCTTTGCAAAAAGGTCCTATACAGCCTTCATGTTGGGAAGGAACCACATTAGCATATGCAATATAGCGAGGTAGAAGAGTAAAATAAGCACCAAGCGTCGCACAACGCGAATTCTGTAACCAGGCGTCACACAATGCGAATTGCGCAACGAGTAGGTTGTTGAATGCTTCCAACCCATTACAAAGGTCTCTGCCATAATTATTCATCGTCATCAGGCACAGCATCAACAAAGTGCGCACAAAGTCTTACATGCGTTTAGCAGGTACCAACGCTCTCCGTAGAATGACGAAAAATGGCACAGTGCCTGTTGCCCTACTTCTCGAAAATTACAAGGATTTATGGCGTAGTGGGTTCCTCGCAAATGCACTTGTAGCCAAGGAAGCCCATAAGCGCATGATCCACTTCCTCGGGGTCTCAGTAAAATTACAGTGATTCATAGCGTAGTGGGTTCCTCGCAAGTGCACTTGTATTGGTAGCCAAGGAAGCCCATAAGCGCATGATCCACTTCCTCGGGGTCTCAGTAAAATTACAGTGATTTATAGCGTAGTGGGTTCCTCGCAAGTGCAATTGTATTGGTTGCCAAGGAAGCCCATAAGCGCATGATCCATTTCCTCCGGGTCTCAGTAAAGTTTCTTCGCCCCCCCCCCCCCCCCCCCCCCGTCTCTCTCCCACGTCAACGTATGCTATGCAGCATGACAGGAGAGGAAAATAGCGACCGGGCGTCACCCAATGCAAATTACATACTGGTGGGCCGTTTAAAGATTCCAACCCATTAGAAAGGGCTGAGCCATAATTCTTCATCGTCATCAGTCGTCGCGTCAACAAAGTGCACATAATGCCTTACAGACGTGTAGCTGGTGCCTCGCTTCTCCGCAGAATGACGAATTATGGCGTAGTAGGTGCTTCCCAACTTCACAAAAATTGTGATTTATGACGTAGTGGGTACCTTTCTAGTGTACTTGTATTGTAGCCCCAAGAGAGCTTAACGGGCTCTAGAAACGCCGCTCTTCCAGCTTTCGCTGTGACTGTGCTGCGGTTTCAGCGCAGGCCTGGCGTTTTTTCTGTGAAGAGGTATAGCCAGTGCCTCATAATTTCTACAGCATCTTGGCAACATCATTTTAAAACATTTCTCGAGTGGTAGCCACTGAGTTACTGTTTTACTGCACAGAAACAAACGAGAATTGTAAGTTGGATGTGCTTCTATACTTAATTAAATCGACTTCGCGTAATACGCGCGAGAACCTACGACACGTCTAGC
>NC_051182.1:121947298-122003540 GCF_013339695.2 Rhipicephalus sanguineus
CGTGCTTCGCTGCAAATGTCGTGTAAAGACGATAGAAGAGGCGCTGTGTGAGTATGGACGCCATCTGGCAATACGTCGGGAAACATGAGTGCTGTGTTGCGTGCTGGTAGTCCCGGCGCAGCAGCAGGCGAAGACCGGCGGTGACCAACGCGCCCGGCGGGGACGCCACCCAGCCCGAAAACGCGGTTTTGCGCGAAGTGCTGAAGCAGAGAAACGTCCGCACTCAACGAGTACTCTCCACACACTCTTTTATTTACACGTCGCCTGGGTAAACAGGAACGCCAGAGCGGCGCCACAACCGGCAGCCTGAAGGCCGCCCACAACGCTGCTTTTTCATTTTTAAATATTTTTTTCACCTTCTTGGCCTTCTCAAAACTAAAGTTTTTCAACACCAACCCATGGCACTTCGTACAGTGCAATACAGAACCGAAACCGAAACACAACAATGAGCTCGTGCGAAGGGCACGGAGGAAGCAGCAAATTTCAGCGCAGTCGCATTTTCAGCTTTGGTTGAAACAGCGCTCGCTAGACGGCGACGAAGTAAAAGAAGGCACACGACAGGCAGCGCCTGTCCTGTGCCTTCTTTACTTCGTCGTCGTCTAGTGAGAGCTGTTTCAACAAAGATGAACGCATACCAACTCGCTCAAGCTTCCATTCTTATGAATTTTCAGCGCAGCCGTAAGAACTAGGGTCCTTAAAATTACGTATGTATGCATTTTCTATTAAAGTAACCACGCACCTAATACTTACCTAGTGATGTTGCACCTCAGATATGCATGATATTACTTTTTGATCGACAACGTTCACAAGTATGAACAAGCCATACCAGTTCAAGACGGCTGGCCCTTGGGCAAGTGGTTCAACTTTGGCCGAGTGGCTGAATCGAGGGACGTGCCGACAACAGAAAGACAGACAGACAGGCAGAAAGACAGACCAAAATTTCTGCGTTTAAGTTCCCCAAGAAAGACTATCGTCTTTAAAAGGAAATGATCAATAAATGAGCTGACACGTATCTGGCGGGGGCACTGTACAACAGTCAGAGGTGCAGAAAGCCTGCAAGAACTCCGATCCCGGAGGCGGTGCAAATGCACGATATGTCTAAACAGACATTCGGAAAGGGGAGGGGGGGGTGAAATTTAACGCTGAAATTTAACATGCCAAAACCACGATATGATTCTAAGAGACGCCATAGTAGAGGGCTCCGGAAATTTTGACCACCTGAGGATCTATAACGCGCACCTAATCATAAGTACACGGGCCTCAAGCATTTTCGTCTCTATCGAAAATGCGGCCGCCGCGGCCGGGATTTGATCCCATCGACCTGCGAGTCGAGGGGTTGTCAGTACATCTACTGAGTGGAAAGAAGAATACGGTTTCCGCCTTGGAGTCGTCTTAGGCTCCGGCACAAGGGACCTCACGAGTTTTTTCGTCAAAGTTGTTTACAGCTCATCGATAGTAAAGGGCTGTGTAATCTACGCCGTCTCCCATCAGTCGCCACTATCCAACAGAGTACAGAAGGCCCTAAACACTTTGCATTTTAATGCGATAGCGTTAAAGAGCTCGTTTCGCAGAAATTTCGGTGTCGGCGTCGGTTTCGGCTTCGTTGGTTATGACCAAAAAATCATTACCCTGTTCCGTGACCAAAAAATTGAGGCAAATGCAAATAAAATAAATAATAAAAATCTTCGGCCCTTGCTTTTGGCTAAGCGTCTCCTAGAGTTTACTACCGCATGCCAACTTTCGGTAGTGATGGAAAATGCTGGCTTGCACTTGGATAATGATGGCTTGTACATGGTAATGCTGCCTAAATATAGGCTAGTATTGGCTGACACCTGCAGCGTTGCATTACCGTTAGCTGTTACTGAAGGACGTTCGATGTTGGTCACTTTTGGCTAGTGATGCCTTCTTTTATCAAATTCTAGCTAATGTTCGTTACAGAGGGCAGTCATAACGGAACCAAGTTATGTACTTAGCACTATTAATGACACGTGTAGTGTTCCTGGATTCATTAGGAATGCGGGCAATGGAGCATTCAACTTTCCACGATGCAACTTACGTCAGCAGTCCGACTCAATTGCCGACGTTGCGTCGCACTATGAGCTACACTACAGTATTCGCAACAGCTAACTTAACGTGCCAAGTAAGTCCGCCTTGCGCACACAGCTATTCCATCCACATGATTACGACGACGCGAGTTAGTCTTCCCCAAAGCTGATTAACATTGCTTACTGTGGGCTAGTGGCGTCTACGTTCAGCTAGAGCAGACTTATTGTGATTAAAGTTACGTATTTTCGGTGTTCCACTCGTACAAGAATGCATCGCTCTGTGTATATTAATATAGCTGCCACAGTTAGCGTTGCTAGCTTCTGACTGAATGTGAAAACTAACGATATTATTGATAGGAGTGTCAGCGCGACGGAGACTGTATCTATGAGTGACGTCAAAGCTCGTACTCACTCGAGTGCTAGCAACGGTCTATTAACTAACCTCAGGCATCAAAGTGTATTCGAGGTGCCAGGTAAGCTATCATCACGCTCACAAATTGTGGATTTCAATAAGTAGTATGCATGCATCTCGCAACACGTTGTTAAGAAGTCGAACAGTGAGCCGTAGCCACTGCTTTGCTGAATCTCTAGCGTTACACCAATTTCCACCGTGCGTGGCATCTGCCGGAATCCTTGCGTCATTTTTGACTAAAGGACATGATGTGTGAGTATTCTTTCATAAACTGTTTGTCTGGCATTACGTAGACCTACGATCCTAATTAATTTTTCAGAAAGACAACGGCAGACTACGTCGAGAAATAACGGTGGGTAAACAGGCTGGTTACATCTGCAAGATGTACGTAAATTTTGGCTCCATACAGAACGAACCGTGGCTCTTTTGTTGGACCACTCTTCTTAGGCTTCTTATAGCTAGACGCCGTACTCTCATCGCAATACGGCATACATGGACACTAAATCCTCAACCATATTAAGGGGAAAGCCTGAGATGCCTAATCAAACGCGAAAATTAACCGTCGGCGTCAACACGAGGGATGCCAACAATCATCGTCACGTGATGAAATCACAGATCGCCAAAGTTTTGGACGTCATCATAGGACCGTCGCTTGGTCAAAGGTGTGCCGATCACGGAAGTAGTACAAAACCACGTTAGGTGCAGAAACGTTTCGAGGGAGGGAAGTGAGACGATCGATACACCGAATAAGAAGAAAAAGATGATGATAGCTTTCGCCGTCGAGGTTTTTTAGAACAATGCATAGGGAATGCTGAATGCAACTGCAATTTATTGAAGTTATTTCTACATGAACAACCAACTCGCCCAAAGAACTACCATATTACGTTTTTTTTTTTTATGTTTGCTACAGCATTTAATAATGTTGGATAGTGGTGATTAGTTAACTACAAAAGAAGCCACAAAACGTCGAAAATCGGAAAACAGCAGAGCGGCAGAAAACAGAGACAGAGCGCAGAGACGTGACATACTTAGTTAACTAAGTATGTACCAACTTGCCCAACAAGCAACTCTCCTGAGTGGTGATTAGGTTTCGGCTAAATGTGTCTTAGTGTTGGCTACCCCATGGTAAAGGGGAACTGTAACACTTTTGCAAGTAACCATCGGATGGCTTCATTAACAGAGATCAATGGCTCAGGAATCGACCGCCGCAAAAAATTTTAAATCCGTGAAGCACGAGCGGAGTTAGGGAGATTTGTCGCAGGCTGTAATTGCTCTCTCTCTCTCTGCTCTCGTACCCACGACCATGGCATGGGGGAAAGAAGTTACATCACGCGCGCGTCATGACCTTGAGCACTTCTTTCTTTTTTTCGTTTTTCGAACGAGCGACTTGCTTTCAGTGTGATCGCGAGCGCGCTTGCGGGAGCGTGATGACCTCCTGCAGGGGCCGCGGCAACTAGATATCCGCAGTGAAGCGTTCCTAAACAAGTACTAAGAAGTACATAAATGTAAATTAAAATTGCCGGGGATTTACGCCCCAAAACCGCGTTATGATTTTGAGGGACACTGTACTGAATGGCTCCGGAAATTTCGACCGCCTGGCGTGCTTTACGTGCACCTGAATGCAAGCACACGGGCCTCTAGCATTTCGCTATAGGCCCGTGGGCTAGAGGCCTTACTACATTTATGTTGGCTATAGTCGAGTAGTCCTAATGTTATAACCATAGGTCCCCAAAAATGTGGACCTCACTCAAACTCACTCGTGGAATATATTTTGTCCTTAGGGCTCACGCGGACTCGGACTCACCAAAATTTTCCTCAACCGGACTCACCTGGACTCAGACTCACTAAATTTTCTGAAGCGGACTCACCTCGACTCAGACTCACCTGAATATTACTCACTCGGACTCACTCAGACTCACGGCTCTATCTGAGTCTGAGTGAGTCACCTCATGAGTACGTTAGCGTATGTTTAGCTTTTTCGATCAGGATGTCAACGTACTTAAACGCCAATATCTCGCATAAACGGTGCCCTACGAAACGCATTATCATCTCGTACCTTCACATACGAATTATCACTGAGTGCAATCCAGTAAGCACATTTTTATTGAAAGAGATGATTGACACGAGATATTTGTATCAAGAACTCCCTTTG
Source organism: Rhipicephalus sanguineus (assembly GCF_013339695.2). Lineage (NCBI taxonomy): Eukaryota > Metazoa > Arthropoda > Arachnida > Ixodida > Ixodidae > Rhipicephalus > Rhipicephalus sanguineus. The sequence continues at coordinate 121,951,908 of NC_051182.1, forward strand.
AAAAATATCGCGGGGGGTGGGGGGTGGTCAAGGCACGCCTCTGATCCATAAATATTGAACTAGCGTATGAACGCTAGTGCGATGAAGTATCCGTGAGTAGAAGTGGGTATCAAGGTGAGCCGTCATAAGGCTGATAGTAATATTGAAGTTGAGTAGTTATCACCAGAGGTCGTCAAAAATATTGGGAGCTCACTCAGATTCACTCGAGAAATATATTTTGTGCTTAGGGCTCACTAGGACTCAGACTCACCGAAATATTCCTCAACCGGACTCACTCGGACTCAGACTCACTAAAATGTGTCTTAACAGAACTCGCTCGGACACAAACTCACCAAACTATTACTCGCCCAATATCACTCAGACTCCAACTCACGGATCGATATGAGTCTGAGTGAGTCGACTCATGAGTCAGTTTGCCGACCTGTGGTTATAAGTATTACTTATGAAATACCAGGACTGGAACATGTAGCGCTGCTCAGCCCAGCAGAAATGCACCAAATTCGCGTAACATCGACTCCCAAGGAAAATGGGATCTGCGGAATTTTTTTTATAGTCGAATGAGCGCAGCGCAGCATGCACTTCAACCAGCAAGCGCTGATCGACTTCGCTTAATGGAACGCTAAGGCCTAGTGGGGCCCTCGACTAAGGCTCCCCCCGTAACAATAGCTGATATTTTATGTAATTTTCCTGTTCTCTTTTCGTCAGCGCTCGAATTCGTGTTCCGATGCTCTGTCGGACAGTTAACTACCCTGCAGCGTCACAATGCATTCGACGTGCCAAGTAAGCTCGCCTTACGTACCCGACTACTCGAATTCCACATATGCGTGGCTCCGCTGCATATGTGCGAGTCAAAGCAAATCTGTGCACCATAACCACAACCTCCCTGGCCGTTTATGATAACATAGATTTCCGCAGTGCGTGGAGTCTGCCGGAATTATTTCGTCATAATCGCCTAAAAGATGTGAATAAAGTATCACTTGTCTTTCAAATAATTGTTGTCCTTGCATGTTTATACATTACTAAGTAAGTATTGAGACGGAAAATGGCGTCATACCCTGAGACGGAACGGTGGCTAAACAGGTTAGTGTTATATGCAGGGCGGACATCTATTGGGCTTCATAAACCATGCTTGGCAGCGCCCTCACAGGAGTAGTGAACAGATGTGTCAAACCGCCCTCCCATAGTAGAGTACAAATGGTGCTCAAGATTGTTCACCTAGTGGTCTAAAGACGGAAACTGCGCGCTTCTTGTTATTAGATGTGAAGCATCTTATAGCGGAGTTCAATCCGGTGGTAATGGTGGTGGTGTGCGGCGTGACCACCCTTACTGCGCATGCGCAAGCCCTCCCCACACACCTCCTCTCCCTCTCCACTTCCCCTCACCCTCTCAACTACCCCTTACTCCTCACCCTCTCTACTGCCTCTCTCCCCTATCCCCCTCTCTCCCCTTTTAAATGCGAAGCATTTCTTAGCGAACCTCTGGCACTTTGAGCGTTTCTATCTACGTATCTATCTATCTATCTATCTATCTATCTATCTATCTATCTATCTATCTATCTATCTATCTATCTAGCCGCCTACGTCTGGGTGCTCTCATGATCGCCTGTTTAACTTGGTGTAGACCAAAATTTGCGTGGGAGGGTAAGAGGATTTGGCGAATATGACTGTCTAGTCATGACATGAATAACGTGAAAATCCTGTCCTGTACGTCGTCAAACCCTTTCCTCCAGACACGTGTGGCACATACCCGTTTACCACGGGCCCCGGTGTACGGGTATGCGCCACAGGTGATTGGCAGTTTATATCTAACCAGGAACGGCGAGAACAGACATTGCTAACTTAAATGCAAGAGCGTTAATAAAAACCGGCATCGTTAGCGTTGACCCGACAAATGGAAATATTGAAAACTGGGATCCCAGCAGGAATCGAACCCAAGCAGTCTGCGTGGCAATCAGGTATTCTACCACAGAGCCACGCCATGGCTCTAAACTGCTTTGGAAAAACAGCCTATGCAGGCGTAATAATCGGTGCAACGTCAATTGTGGTTGTGGTGCTGGCTATCTAATTTTACAAGACAGCAATAAACACTACATGATACTCCTACGATGTGTACTCCTACGATACAGGCGTCATATCAGATGAACGTCTGTAGTTCCAGTGTTGGCTCCTCTTTTATAGCAGTCTAATCAACCTTACATTTGTATTCCTATGATTCAGGAAGCTATATTGGAGCATTGCTCGACCCCGGAGGAATACATTAACGAATGTTACATATGATATCCACATCACAGCACCGTAAAGTGCACTAAAGTCACAGCACCGTAAAGTGCAGTCAATTGTGGTTGCGATGCTTGCTTTCTGATTTTGCAAGCAAGCAATAAACACTACATGATATTCCTACGATCTGTACTCCTACGATACAGGCGTCATATCAGATTAACGTCCGTGGTTCCAGTGTTGACTCCGTTTTATAGCACTCTAATAAACATTACATTTATATTCTTATGAAGCAGCAAGCTATATCGAAGCATTGCTCGACCCCGGATGGATACATTAACGAAAGTTACGTATGATATTCACACCAGCGCACCGTAACGTGCACTTAGTCCGCCAGAACGACGCAGTGTCTTCTTCATTTCTTGCGAGGCTGGGCGATGGCCTCATGATGACTGAGCATGATGGCAGACTGACTGACAACCGCTTTGTAGACTAGACAAGTAGGCCACATACGCCCAGGTAGTCTACGAATACGACAAGCGCCATCCACTGATGTTGGTCTACGTAGCACTGTCCAGGCCTACCAGCCTCGATGGCCTATACCTCACCAACGCAAAAGATGACTTCAGGTTCCGACATGTCGCCAGCTCTATCGACATACAAAATGTCGACGAAATGGCCGAGGCATCCACGAATTCCAACAACTGTACTACACCTCATACTTCATTTCACATGGACCCCTCGTCACCGCGATCATGACCGGATCCGATAACAAGTCATAACCAGCTGCTCGTGCGCACTGATACCGGTGTTGATGACCTTGTTCTCGCACAAGCTTTCACAAAGGTTTGTGAAACGTGCGTGTGTTCTTCATCTATGGGACAAGTATAAGCACTTGATATCAGCTTACCGCTTCTGGTGTTGGAAATACTCACGTTGCCGTTGGCAGCGTTACTCAACTGTAAACAACTGATTATATAATACATATGCGGCTCTTCAACGTATACGTGTGCGAATAAAATTTATATAAATCTTTAGCGTCATTTTGTAACGTTTCGCCAGTAAAAACAATTACGCCACGGTCACCTTCCCGCCGCGTGCTTCGCCTAACATCGACTCCCACGGTACGTGGGATCTGCCGAATTTTTTCTTCTCTCCCCTCCCCCTCTCTACTTTGCCTCTCTCGCCTCCCCTCTCCACTCCCCCTCTGAAACGCGGGCTCTACATGCTGAAACGCTGCTTCGCATCGCCTCAGGTCCCCTTTAGCGGGAGATGGTGTGATTTTTTTTGTCGGCACAGCTGCAGCCAAATCCGACAACATGGAACATGGTGAAATAAAATGATCCTTTATATCGAAATATTTTTGAACACGACATTGCTGTAACGTCAGCGCTATCACGTATAACGTTAGCGTGAACGCTAACGGCTACATCGAACAAAAACCGCTAGAACACTTCATAGCTCGAATATCGGGCAGCGCGAAACACCCCGAAAGCTTTGCAGCACAGATGGTTAGGCTGCAAGAGGCTGGTTTCCCGCAATATGTGCTAACTGCAGTAGCGGAGGCAGTGCTGAAGGAAATCAAGGCCGAAAACTCAAATGTTCCTTCTCAAAGGACGAAAGTCGATAGGAGATGCGTAGTTGTGCCCTATGTGCACAAAACGTCGCACCACCTAAAGAAGGTTGGGAAGCGACATGGAGTTGAAGTCGTGTTTTCGGCTCCTAAGAAGCTTGAAGGGTTGTGCGCGCGCATAGGCGACCGCCATAGCAGGTTACAAGGATGTGGGAAACAGCACGCAAATTCATATGCAGAGTACAATGTTGGCGTTGTCTATGAAATCCCTTTGTCATGGGGAAAAAGTTATGTAGGACAGACCGGAAGATGTGTGAACGTGCGCATGCGTGAACATGAACTGTCAGTCAAAAACAATACAAACGGGCACCTACCCACACACTGCTCTGAGTGCAAGTGCGAACCGATGCTGAAAGATGTTAAGATATTGAGCTGCTGCCGAGATAATAGAGCAAGGGAAATTTGCGAAGCATACCACATTAGGAAGAAGGGAAATGAATGCGTAAGTGAGTCATCGGTGTTCTTACATAGCACGGAAATGAGATTCATCGATGAGCGCTGTTAAGATGACGTCTTATGATTGATAGGATTGTTGTGATGACACCTTTCTGAAAAGCGCATGCTCGGTATTGAATTCTGCGGAGTGTACATATAGGAGGAATATGTGTAATAAAATTCAGTTGCAAGTCTGCGCCTGTGTGTGTGTCTATGATTGTTACGTGTGTGTCAGGTAGCGCAGTTATTCCCTTTGTATTAAGATGCACCAACTCGCCCACCAACAAGTTCTTCTAAACACCCCAAGAACTTGCCTTTTCCTCCTTGATGGGAACTCTTCCGAAGTGAGAGCGGTGTGATTAGGAGGGCGCTGCGCGGAGCGAATAGAAACTAACACTTGCCAACACATGCTTTCTATCCTGGTTGGTCGTCGTCGCGTCCATCGGCCAATGCGCGGGGTCGCCGTACGATTCTCCGAGATTACCCGCTGCCGTCGTTAACGTGACGGCTGCAGTGAAACGGGAGAGCCTGGTGTTCGCCGTAGAGCTGGCGATGATCAACAGTCGGACGTGGTGAAAAGGAGCTTGACGTCGCCGCTGCGTCCAGCATACCAAGAATGACACTGAGTACAATATCGAAGAACAAGGCCGACATTAGGGCCTTGGCGCACAAAGACATCCAGTCTCCGATGTGTACGCAAAGCTACGTAGGACGGTGCTGAGACGCTGTTTTCATTGATATCGTATTTTTCACGCATAACAAGCCCCTGCTGTAGTCCGCACTGCCAACTATAAACCGAGGAAAACTGAAAGCTAAAAAAACAAAAAAAACACGTGCATTGCCGTGAAACCACCTTCCTTGCATTATCGTGAACAATGCCATGAAACCAATAAGGCGAATTCACTGAAAGTTTTACATCGAATTAAATGATATTTTTTCGAATTAGATATATGCAGGTTCAACTGTATATACCGCTCTCACACAGTAGAGTATATCTCCTACTGATACCAGAGCCATCATGCTCTAAATTGTCACCCTACGATCTTTATAAATAACGCCGCCGCCAATAAGGTTCTTTGGCACCGCTCAATACAGCTCTCCTATAGGAGCCGTTAGAGCACTTCCAGTTAGAAACATAACTCACACTTGAATACAGCTCACCGGTAGTAGAGCGCATAGTTACCTAAATCATCAGCCATCATCCACCGATCTCCGACAGATTAGTGAATACAGTGAATCGATTGTATTTTCTTTTCATTTAAGCGCACAAGCACAGAGCACTCAGGTTGATGGAGCTGCAACGAGGTGCAGAAACCGATACTCGTCACGTTGTCAAAAAGACATAACACCAGATTAAAGGCAAGACACTGGGATAAAATTCAAAAGCTCCTCGTTGGATGTGCGCTCCAGAGGTCTAAAGCAAGTTTTAAAGGCGCATTTATTTATTCAGTTTTTAAAGGCTATATATATTTATAAGGATTCCGCATATGGGTTCATGATGTTAAACAGCGCATATTGCAAGGGACAGGTTGAAAATAAAACAGGACAGGCGCTGGCTTGTAGGGGTTCCTTGTGAAGCCTCTTGCATCGCTAGCAAGGCATCATAAAAACTCACAGCGTTCCTAATGCATTCACCAAAGACGACTCGAATGCGAAGGTCAAGTTTTAGGGGCGTAGCTCCTCTTAGTCTAACCTTGTCACGTCTCCGTTGTCCGGCGTAAACGGATCTCCCGTATGATGCAATAGATGGCGCTGTCTCATAGAATTACATACAAACTGCGGTTCAGGGACGATATTCTAGATGGCGCTGTACACAACCTGTGTCGTCATCACCATTTCTCGTCTCATTTCCTAGATGGCGTTGGTCCAATAGAATTGTGTGCAATATAGCGCTTGTGTGAATCGACACTAGATGGCGCTGGAAGTGCCGCTGCTCTCCGATTGGCTGCTGCGCGGGCTGCACGGGGATGCGCGGGGAGCGAGCGCCTCTCTCATTCTCCTGGATCGTCACCGTACGTGTCGGATCGTTGGCGGAGCATGGACGATGCGCAGCGGCGGGCGCTCGCTTGGCGGCAGCCAGGCGGATCCCGTGACGGTGCGCGCCATGGACGCCGCTGCGAAAAGGGCTCAACGAGAAGCGAATCCCGAGACCATGATTGTTTCAGGAGCTTCGCCCAAGCTCTTCAACATTCACCCGTGGATATGCTGTAATTTTTTTCTCAGTCGATGTACTAGTCCTCCCCCTCCACCCTCTCCATCTCCGAAAGCTTTCTGCACCTAACGTGGTTATGCACTGCCTCCGGGATCGGCCCACCTTTGTCCAAGCGGCGACGTCTAGCTAAGAAGTCATGACGACGTCTCAAATTTTGGCGATCTGTGGTGTAATCGCGCAATGAGTATTTTTCCATGACTCGTGCTCACACCGACGGTCAATTTTCGCGCTTAATGAGTCACATTAGCTTTTCGCCGTAACGTGAGTAGTAATACACCTATTTCTGCCAGTGCATGTTCTCGATAGCGTCACAGCTTTCGGCATCCACAAAAGCGCTTATTAGAGCCGGCAGTTATATTCGCGAAAACTTAAAGTGCTCAACTTGCGCATTTTGTCTTGACAAGAAAACGGCTAAATGCTATACAAAATAATAAGAAATAATTTCAAGCAATTCTGCAAGGTCGTCCTTTGTAAATCGCAATCAAGCGCGTTGAAGTAACTAGCTCGTGCATCTGGTGGTGAAGATCCACTGCTACTTTATACCGGCGTTTCATTAGAGTCAGAACACATATTGATCGGCTTTATTTTGGTACCGCCACTAAGAATGCTAAATCCCAAAGAATGAAAGAAACATTTTTCTTAGTATCTCTGGTATTACGTAAACACGTCAGGCACACATTCAGAGATCACACAGTACTGAGTTTTCGAAACGTTCAGCAGCATAAGAAAATATGTGAAAATGATATTGACTGTCGTTGTGAGATTCACAGATGATCGGTTCTTGAAAGAAAAGTTTTAGAAACTGCACTGTTCTAGGCTTCCGTAGGCCTTATGGTTCCTGCCAAAAGACCTGATATGCTGCGCCAAACCAGCAACATACGAGAAGGATTCTGTCATAAGTTACCTTATTTTGTACATCTGTATGGCGCGGCTATGTTGATTTTTTTGTAAAGCGGTATAGCCAGTGCCTCATATTTTCTACAGCATCTTGGCAACATCATTTTAAAACATACTTTACTTATTTCTCGAGTGGTAGACACTGACTTGCTCTATTACCGCACAGAAACAAACGAGAATTGTAAGTTGGACGTGCTTCTATACTTAATTAAATCGACTTCGCGTAATACGCGCGAGAACCTACGACACGTCTAGCGTGTTTCTGGCCGCTACTCTGGTGCACATATTCCGATCACAGAAGCATATGTAACGGGGCTCAATCAATCGCGACACCTGGCTGCCGGCGGGCAAGTGTCGCGATTGATTTGGCACCTTAGGCTTTTGCCTTAATATTTAGAACATGATGCACTCGGTATTACTAGGGCAGAGTTGCGGAAAGCGGTGACTATAACATGGGCGCCGGCAGCGTACGTGTAATGCAAAAGATTATGACATGAAGGCGTCACACATCGCCATAATTCGTGACGTCACATAACGTGACATCACCTAATGACATGAGCTGAATACATCGTCGCTTGATTAAAGGTCCGCCGATCACGGAGGCAGTGCCAAACCGTATGAGGTGCAGAAAAGTTGCAAAAACACCGATCCCGGAGGCAGTGGAGATCCACGTTAGGTCTAAGCAGACTGTCGTAAAGGGGGGATGGGGGGTGGAGGGGTTGTCAATAATAATAATCATTGGGGTTTAACGTCCCAAAACCACGATATGATTATGACAGACGCCACAGTAGAAGGACTCCGCAAATCTTGACCACCTGAGGATCTGTAACGTGCACCTAAACATAAGTACACGGGCCTCAAGCATTTTCGCCTCTATCGAAAATGCGGCCGCCGCGGCCGGGATTCAATCCCACGACCAGCGGGTCGACGGGTTGTCAATACATCTACTGAGTAGAAAGAAGAATACGGCTTTCGCCTTGGAGTCGCCTTAGGCTCCGGCACAAGGGACCTCATGAGTTTCTTCGTCAAAGTTGTTTACAGCTCATCGACAGCAGAGGGCTGAGTAATCAGGTCGTCTCCCATTAATCGCCACTATCCAACAGAGTACAGAATGCACTAAAGATTTTGCTTTTAATGCGATTGCCTTAAAGAACTCGTTTCGCAGAAATTTCGGTGTGGGCGTCGGTGTCGGCGTCGTTGGCTGTGACCAAAAAATCATTATCTGTTCCGTGACCGAAAAACAGAGGCAAATGCAAATAAAAAATAATAAAAATCCTCGGCCCTTGCTTTTGACTAAGTGTCTTCTAGAGTTTGCTACCGCATGCCAACTTTGGGTAGAGGTGGAAAATGCTGGCTTGCACTTGGATAATGTTGCCTTGAACTTGTTAATGCTGCCTTAATATAGGCGAGTATTGGCTAACACCTGCAGTGTTAGATTACCGTTGGCTGCTACTGAAGGACGTTCGCTGTCGGTCACTTTTGGCTAGTGATGCCTTATTTCAGCCAATTCTAGCTAATGTTTGTAACATAAGGCAGTCATAAGGGAATCAATGTTATGTACTTGCCACTATGAATTACACGTGTAGCGTTCCTCGATCCCGCAGGAATGCGAGCAATGGAGCATTCAACTTTCCACGGAGCAACTTACGACAGCAGTCCGACTCGATTGCCGACGTTACATCAGACTATGAGCCACACTGTATTCGTAACAGTTAACGTGCGAAGTAAGCCCGCCTTACCTATTACATTCACACGAATAAGTCGACGCGAGTCAGTCTTCCCTAGATCTGGTTAGCATTGCTTACTGTGGGCTAGTGGCGTCGACGTTCAGCAAGTTATGTTGATTACAGTCGCGTATTTTCGGTGATCCACTCGAACAACAATACATCGCTCTGTGTTTACTAGTACAACTACCACATTTGGCGTTGCGAGCTTCTGAATGAATCCGAAAACTAACGCTATTATTGATCGGTGTGTCAGCGCGCCGGAAACTGTATCTATTCCCGATATCAGTGACGTCAAAGCTCGCACTCACTCGAGTGCTAACAACGGTCTGTGAACTACCCTCAGGCATTAAAGTGTATTCGACGTGCCAGGTCAGCCTGCATCACGCTCACAAATTGTGGAATTAAATAATTAGAATGCACGCATCTGGTAACACGTTTTTCAAAACTCAAATCGTGAGCCGTAGCCACTACTTTGCTGAATGTTTAGCATAACATCAATTTCCGCCGTGCGTGGCATTTGCCGCAATCCTTGCGTCATTTTTCACTAAAGGACGTGACGCGTCTGTGACCTTTCTTAAATTGCTTCTCTGGCATTACGTAGACCTACGATCCTAATTAATTATTCGGAAGGACAATGACAGACTACCTAGAGAAATAACGCTGGATAAACTCGCTGGTTATATGTGCACGGTGCACGTACTTCCGGCTCCAAACACAGTGCGTTAGTCACATCGTGTGTGAGCATTGCGCTTAACCGACTTATAGCGGGACGGCTTACTGTAACTGCTTTCCATGATATGGCATATATCGACATTGAATCTTTAACCATGTTAAGTCGAAAGCAAAGGATGCCTAATCAAACAGGAAAATTAGTCGTCGCCGTCAACACCAGTGACGCTAACAATCATCATCACGTGATGACGTCACAGATCGCCAAAGTTTTGGGACGCCATACGATGACGTGATCATATCACTTCGTCGCTTGGTGACAGGCGGGTCGATCACGGAAGCAGTGAAAAACCACGTTCGGTGCAGAAACGTTTGGAGGGAGGGAGGAGGGGAGAGAGGAGGGGTGGATCAATACAACAACTGAGAAGAAAAAAATGAGGATGGCTTTCGCCTTCGAGTTTTCTTAGAAGAATGCATAGGGAATGCTGAATGAAACTGTAATTTATTGAAGTTACTTCGACAGGAACAACCAACTCGCACAATCCTATGTTTGGTTGTGTTTTACAGCGTTTGATAGAGTCGGATAGTGGTGCTTAGATTTTGGCTAAATGTCTTAGTTTTAGTTACCTCATGGTAAATATACACTGCAACACTTGTGCAACTAACCATCGGATGGCCTTATTAAAAGTGTGCAGTGGTTCAGCAATTGACCGCCGCAAAAAAATTTTAGACTACGTGCAGTACGAGCGTTGTTACGGAGATTTGTCGTAGGCTGCAATTGCTTTCTCCCTTCTCTCGTACCCACGAGCGAGCTGGAGCCTAAGCAGGGAGGCATGGCACGAGGGAAAGCAGTTACGTCACGCGCGCGTCATGACCTTGAGCACTTTTTCTTTTTTTTTTCATTCGAACGGGCGGCTTGCTTTCAATGTGATCGCGCGCGCACACGCGGGCACGTGCCGGCCTCCCGCAAAAGCCGCAGTAACTATGCAGCTCACGATGCTCAAATCAGCCAATGGCCGTGAAATTTGGGTATATGGCATAATTTGTAGGAAGAAGAGGGAGCGAGTATTAGCCGATTCTGAAAGTTACTCGTAAATTCTAGGCCGCGTGCTGCGCTCTAATGTTTTGCTCGCGCGTTATCAAGAGCATGCACTACTGATCAGCAGCGTTTTCTGACCATGCTAAAAAAGTGTTCCAGTGCCCTTCAATTTTCGGTGCTCATGGGCGATGTTACATGGCCCTGTCTAATATTGCCTTACAGTTGGTTATTATTGGCTAGCACACTCTTTTCTTATATTACTGTTGGCTGCGGCTGAATAGGGTTCGCTAACAATCATTTACTCTCAGTTAGTGTGGTCTCATGTTGCTTAAATAACTTCAGTGAAGCATTCTTAAAGCTAGTGCTATGTATACGAATGTTAATAAAAATTGCGGGGTGTTACTCCCCAAAACCGCGATACATAGGCGTGCGAACGAGGGGCAGCCGCCCCCCCTAATCACCTAAGAGGGGGTGCGCAAAGTCAGGTCCACATATTGACATGATAGGGAGAGGGGCGCTGCCACTCGCGGGGGGGGGGGGGGCGCAATGTCAGCGCCATACATTGACGTAATTGGGAGGGGGCCGGTGCGACGAACCTTCGCCCCCCCCCCCCCCTGAAGAGGAACCCTGCGCACGCCTATGCCGCGATATGAGTTTGAGAAACGCCGTAGTGAATGGCTCCCGAAATTTTTACCGTCTGGCGTTCTATACGTGCACCCGAATTTAAGCACACGGGCCTCTAGCATTTCCCCTCCAATGAAATGCGGCCGCCGTCACTGGCATATGAACCCGCGACATTGGGTTAAGCGGTCGATTACCATAACCAATAGACCACCGCGGCGGGTTACTACCCGAATGGTGGCTATATTCGCCTAGTCATAATGTGATCACTATTACGTACGAACTATCAGAACTGGAACGTGTAGCGCTGCTGCTCGATCCTCCAGAAATGCGCCAAATTCGCATAACATCGACTCCCACGGAAAATGGGATCAGCCGAATTTTTTCCATAGTCACGTGAGCGCACCGCAGCACGCACCTTGACCAGCAAGCGCTGATCGACTTGATTTAATGAAACGCTAAGGCCTAGTGCGGCCCTCGTCTAAGGCTCCCCCCGTAACAATAATTTATATTTTGTGTAATTTTTCCGTTCCCTTTTCGTCAGCGCACGAACTCATGTGCCGATGTTCTGCCGGACAGTTAGCCACCCTACAGTGTCACAGTGTATTCGACGTGCCAGGTAAACTTGCCTTACGCACCCGACTACTACAATTGGACAAGTTGGCTGTGCTGCATAATGTGCGAATAAAAGCAAACGTGTACGTCATGACCACAACCTCTCCGGCCATTTAACACAACATAGATTTTCGCAGTGCGTGGGGTCTGCCGGAATTCTTTCGTCATACTCGCCTAAAAGATGTGAATAAAGCATCACCTGCCTTTCAAGTAATTGCTTGTCGTTACACGCCTCTAAGTTACTAATGAAGTATTGAGACGGAAATTGGCATCATACCCTGAGAAAGAACGGTGTCTAAACAGGTTAGTCACATGTGCAGGGCAAGCGTCCATTTGGCTACATAGGCACTGCCTGGATGTTTTCTCCGTGAAATAATTAGCCGCGTATCTGCGTGCTTCACTGAAAATGTCGCCTAAAGACGATAGAAGAGGCGCTGCGTGAGATATGGACGCCATCTGGCACTACGTCGGGAACATGAGTGCTGTGTTGCGGACTGGTAGTCACGGCGCAGCAGCAGGCCAAGACCGGTGGTGACCAACACGACCGGCGGGGACGCCAGCCAGCCCGAACACGCGATTTGACGCGAAGCGCTGAAGCAGAAGAAAGGTCTGCACTCAACGAGTAAATCTCCACACACTCTTTTATTTACACGTCGCCTGGCTAAAACAGGAATGCCAGAGCGGCACCCCATGGCATTCGTACAGTGCAATACAGAACCGAAACACAACAATGAGCTCGTGCAGATGGCACGGAGGAAGTCAAGTTTAACGCGCAGCCGCATTTTCAGCGCAGCTTAAGAAACTAGGTTCTTTAGAATTACGTATGTATGCATTTTCTATTAAAGGAACGCACCACCTAATACTTACCTATTGATGTTGTGCCTCAGATATGCGTAATGTTTGCTTTTTGATCGACAATGTGCACAAGTATGAACCTAGTGAGCCGTTCAAGATGCCTGGCCCTTGGGCAAGTGGTTCAACTTTGGCCGAGTGGCTGAATCGAGTGACGTGCCGACAAACAGAAAGACAGGTAGACAGACAGAAAGACAGACCAAAATTTTTCCGTCTAAGTATCCCAAGAATGACTATCGTATTTAATAATGTACTGGGACGTCATACTGCTCTCCCATAGTAGAGCACAAATGGTGCTCTAAATTGTTCACCCATTGATCTCTATACAGGAACAGCGCACTCCTTCTTTTCTTTTTTTTTCAGCACAATAACAGCCAAACCCAATATTATCGAACATGGTTAAATAAAATTATTCTTTATATTGAAATACCTTTGAACACTACAGTGCTTTCAACGCGTTCGAAAACTAATGGCTACACCGTGCAAAAACGCCCAGAACACTTCATAGATCGAATATCGCGCAGCACGAAACGCGCCAAGAAGTTGGCTTTCTCTCGTTCATGGGGACTTTCCCAAGGAGCTAGCGGTGTGATTAGGAGGGCGCCTGCAATCAACTACGAGGATAGCCGCACGGGTCGAGCAGAAGAAAAGTGCACTGGTTGCAGGACAGTTTGTCCGCTAAAGCTGCGCATACTGCCGTCAGAATCCCGATGTGAAAAACAGGTTGGAATGACCAGCCTGCGAGCCCATGTTGCTTTTGTCATCGTTACGAAAGTGTAAACAACTGGTTATATAATACACACGCAACTCTTCAACATATTAGAGTGCGTCTACCACCTCCACATATCTCTAGCGTCATTCCGTAATGTTTCGCTCAATGTGAAAAACCACGCCACAGTCACGTACCACCCCGCGCATGCTTCGCATACCATCGATTCCCACGGTACGTGGGGTCTGCCGAATTTTTAATATTTATTTTATCTGCGTCTGTTTCGAATTTTCGATCACGGACAAGATGGTGATATTTCGCTGACAACCAGCGACGCCGAAATTTCTGCGAAGGCGAGCAAACTGTTAACGGCTTTCTCTGCTCTATTGGATAGTGGTGACTGATGGGAGACGATCTAGATTACTCAGCCCTCTACTATCGGTGAGCTCTAGACAACTGTAACGAAAAAACTCATGAGGTCCCTTATGTCTTCACTTAAGAAGACTCGAAGGCGAAAGCCGTATTCATTTTTCTACTCAGTAGATGTATTGACAACCCCTCCAACACCCCCCCTCCCCCCTCCTTCCGAAAATCTGTGCTTAGACCTAACGTGAATTTGCACTGCCTCCGAGATCGGAGGCATTGCAAGTTTTCTGCACCTCACCTGCTTTGGCACTGCCTCCGTGATCGGCCGACCTTTGATCAAGCGACGGTTTTCGCTGATGTCATTAGGTGATGTCACGTAATGTGGCGTCACAAATTATGGCCATCTGTGACGCCTTCATGTCATATTTTTTTTACATCACTAGTACGTGGGCGACGGCCAGGTGTCGGGATTGATTAGGCCCCTAAGGCTTTGGCTTAATATTTAGAGCATGATGTACTCCGTATTACTGAGGGAGAGTTAGGGAGAGCGGTGACTAACATGCATGGAACCGCATGCATTAATTCGCCCTGCAATTATTAGCAAATCATATGGCCACCATTCCTTCTGCATGTCTCCCGTAAATGTACCTACGCTTAGTTAACGAAGATGGGGGTTGAGGTAACGCCAGACAAATATTTTATTGCTGTTACGTCACATTCTTTGGGAGAAAATAACGAATCAATTCCGGAAGATCCCACGTACATGAGATATGTATGATGCGCGAAACAGTCTCCAAGGAACTGGCTATGGGGCAGTCTTTGTCATTGATCAACGTATGACGAATGTATGCATTCGAACTCATGTGCCGACGTTCTGTCGGATCATTAGCTACCCTACAATGCCACAGTGTATTCAACGTGCCAGCTAAGCTCGCCTTACGCACCCGGTTACTCCAATTGCACAAGTACGTGGCTGCGCTGCATAGTATGCGCGTCAAAGCAAAAATTGTGCGCCACAGCCACTATTTTCCTAAGTGTTTATCATAACGTAGATTACGCAGTGCGTGGGATCTGCCGGAATTGTTTCGTCATGCTCGCATAAAGGACGTGAATAAAATATCTCGTGTCTTTCAAATAATTGTTGACGTTACACGGCTCTAAATTACTAATTAAATAATGAGGTGTAAATCGGCATCATACCCTGAGAAGTGACGGTGGCAAAACAGATTAGTCTTAATTGCAAGGCGGACATTCAACTAGGCTCCATAGACAGTTGCTATACGTTGTGACAGGAAACCTCAATGGTACTGAACCGGGACGTCATTCAGCTACTCCCATAGTAAAGTTATTGATGGACAAAGCGGCTCACTTCAGTGAGCGGCTCCGAACGCTTCAGCTCAGTTATGTGAACCGGCTCAGTTTAACATCTCGCTTGACACTATGAGGGAGAGGAGGCAAGTGGGGAGACAGTGACCTCTCCCTCTCTCCTCCTCTTGCAATTTAGAATACTTTTAACACGAAAGTGCTTTATGCCGGGGTCCACCAAGACTTCAGTGACGTATTTCCGTCACGGAAATGACGTCGAAAAAATATACACAATCAGATTGCACAGAAAAAAGGTACCGTCAACGAGCATCGAACCCACGACCGCTCGGTCCGCAACAACGGATGCCGGGCACGCTATCCACTGCGCCACGGTCACAGACTCTGGAGGATCTACGAACGCCCTTTTATATCTACCACTCTCCCGGTCGGCTGGGTGGTGTTGACCTCTGGGAGTGGTAAAGTAATTCGTCATTGCTGTGGCATCCGCGACTAGCACCTGCAACGCGTTTACGCGTCCGTCCCATTCGGCGCGTTTTCAATAGAACTTGAATTTTGTCAATGCCTTAACACACCGCGAGGTGGCGACCTTTGCCCAAGCCTTGTAAAAGCGTCGACCTCGCTCAGCATTACGCTAATACAAACGAAAAATAGCTCTGAGACGTGCGCCTGCCTCACCTGGCTGTAACACCGCGTTCCATGCTCACGCGCTCGCCCGTGAAAAATCGCGGCCGGGCTACCGGGGCGGCACGACGCGCTTTGCGTTTCCCTCTAGTCCGGCCGTGGTGTTCAATCACATTTTAACATACCACGGGATGGCGACCAAGTTCTGCGTCCAATATGCAACGCTCTTCTGGCTATCATACCTCGTTCTCTGATTACTCTTTCACCGTTAACTACTACAGCTACCACAAGGGTTTTTTTAATAATTTAACATGGACGTTAGTCGTCGGGATGGAGATGTACCACCAATCGTCAAAGTGGGTGCATACACGTTAAACGGCGCCATTAGCTGCCAGACATCAATATCCATTGTGGAAACTCTCTTACATCAATGTACCGTAAGCATTCAGTTACTTCTGTAAGGGCACGCTTTACTATCGTGTTATTCCGATGCCTATGACGAAGGGATCAACCGTGTTTTTTTCTATGCAGGCAGCTTGATAGATACGGTGCCTGCGCTGGTCGCTGCTGAATGCCTCCCCCTGGCAGCCCCCTCGCCCTTGCACCCCTCTGCAAAAAGTTCTGCAGACGCATTTGAGCTCCACGTGCTTCCGCGAGCCTGCGATGAACTGCCACGAGCTTCCGCGAATGAAAAGAGTGAATGCATTCGTATTTAACAAAGCATTGCATTTGAAGCACGGGTGTGCATTCCTTATTTTTAGCGGCTGTTCTGCCACCATATTGAATTTTAATCCATGACCGAGCAAGTGTTGTCCCCTACAAATGTTGTGGGAGTACTCTTCACTGTAAGGGAGGGGGGGAGAGAAGGGTGAGGTGTTTGCTCGGGATTTTACGCTAGACTAATAAAACAAGGACGTAAACGAAGTTTATTTATTCGTCTTCGACGAGTTGCACCAGCTCACGATGAACTGCCACGCGCACCACACACAGCAAGCGAGCAGCGCGAGTCTGCCCGCATCTGCCAACACTCATCGGCCAGTAACCGAAAATGAATCCACGGCACCTCTGTACATGCCTCTGGATGAAAACATAGCAGCCGGTGGGCCACCGCGGAGGAAGCCGAAGACGAGGAGGTTGCGACTCTTGCGAGCAACATGCGAGCAAGCGGGAAAGGGCATTTGCTTTCTTTCGTCGCCAACAGATGGCGTGAAAGCAGCACTCAGAATCCTAGTGTACCTCTCTTAGAGAACGCGAACTCGAAGGAAGCGGTTCAATCGTTTCAACCAACGGTTCATCATGGTTCACTGAGCGAGGGCGATCTACCGCTGAGTGAGCAAGAGAAAACCGCCTTCTCAGGAAGGGAGAAAGAACCGCCACCGCCACGGCCAGTGTGCAAAAGAGAACTAGCGAACCGTAGCCGCCGTCGCTCTGTTGCCTCACTCGACTTAGTGGCTCAGTGAGCCGTCCCCCAAAGAACCGCCGCTCACTTTTACTGAGCCACGGATCACTCGTTCTTTTAAAAGATCCGCTCAAAAGATCGGGCTGGCGCCTGAGTGACCCATCTCTAGTGTAATCTCCGTATCGGACAAGGAAATCTTTAACTGCACTGAATAGGGACGGCATACCCCTCTCCCCCTTTTCTCGTTCATGGGGCCTTTTCTCGTTGATGGGGACTTTTCCAAGGCGCTAGCGGAGTGATTAGGAGGGCGCCGCGCAGAGCGGATAGAAACCACCACTTGCCAATACATTATTAGATGCGAAGCAGCTCTTTGACTCACGTGTGTGACGCCGTACGCTACGTGCGTCCGTACGAATGCGCCGCAACGCGTTCCCCTCGCTGTAAGTGTTGGAGTGTTGCCAAGTAGGCCACGCCACAGCTTTGCGTTGACGTCACGCTCCCCTCGCACGTTTCCCTCGCAGGTGCGCGCTGACGTCACTCTCTCCCTCACCCGCAGCATGCTCGCCGTAGCGCCCGCAGCTGCCGGCTGCTCTGCCTGCTCGCAACACCTCTGAACGTGTCACTTCTCTCTCGCTTCACCTGTGGTAGTCAAGGCGAAACGCGCGCCTTCTCCGGTCCAGCGCCCGTGTCTCGACTCTGAAGAAACAACTACTACGAAGTCTTGCCAAACGCTTTAATGAAACTTACACGAAACCCAACCCGCCTCCCGTGTCTTTGCATTTCAAACAAACGTTTACTCGAGTAAACGCAACACCGAGTTTCGCTTCAAACCGTTCTTCCAGCACTCGCGTATACGCCCGTTTCAACCGGGTGAACGCCGTGCGCACCGCTGCTGATTCGCATCCCATCAGGGTTCCCTTCGGGGAGATGGTCCAAGTTTTTTTCTATCATGATTCCTCGTCGTGGCGTCCATCGGCCGAATGCGCGGTCGCCGTACGCTTTCTCCGAGGTTGCCCGCTCCCTTCGTTAAAGTGACGGCTGCAGTGAAACGGGAGAGCGTGCTGTTCGCCGCTAAGCTGGCGGTGATCGACAGAGTCGGACGTGGAGAAAAGGAGCCTGACGTCGCCGCTGCGTCTAACATACCAAGAAGCTCGCTGAGTACGATATGGAAGAAGGAGGCTGACATTAGGGCCTAGGCGCACAATAGACATCCGGCCCCCAACGTGTACGCAAAGCTACGTATGACGGTACTGAGACGCTCATTGCATTCATATCGTACTTTCTCACGTATACCTCGCCCCTGCTATAGTCCATACCCCTACCTACCAAACCGAAGAAAACCGAAAACTAAAAAAAAACAATAACAAACACGCGTATTTTCGTAAAACCGCCTTGCTTGAATTATCGTGAACATTGCCACGAAGCAAACGTTCGTACCGAAATTGGCCCCGAAAATAAGGTGAATTCTTTGAATGTTGTACATCGGATTATGTGATGTATCGAACTAATTTGCGTGTTTTTTTGCGAGTTAGATATATGTGGGTTCAACTGGGTATACCGCTCTCTCACAGTAGAGCACATCTCCTAATAATACTAGAGCTATCATGTTCTAAGGCGTCAACCCACAATCTTTATAAATAACCCCGCTGCCAATGAGGATCTTAGGCACAGCTAACTACAGCTTTCCCACAGTAGAACTTACAGCACTTCATGTTCTACACATAACTCATACTTGAATACAGTTCAGCGATAGTGGAGTGCATGTTCACCTAAATCACCTGCCGTCACTCACCACTCTCCGACAGAGTACTGAATACTATGAATCGATTGTATTTGCTTTTCATTTAAGCACACAAGCACAGCGCACTATGGCTGATGGAACTGTAACGAGGCGCAGAAGCCGATAGTCGCCACAGTGTTGAAAAGACAAACGTGAGATAAAATGCGAGACACTGGGATAAAATTCAAAAGCTCCTCGTTGGGAGGTCATTCCAGGATGTCTAAAGCAATTTGTAAAGGCTCATTTATTTATTTTGTTTTAAAGGCCTAAATATTTATAAGGATTCCGCATATGGGTTCAAGATGTTAATGGTACATTCAGACGACGGACAGAATACGGATTTGTCGTGGACGCGGACGGCTAATCGGCAGTTCCTCCGCCAGCAGCGCATCCACACGACGGACGGTGTCCTAGCATTAGGGAGCCGGATTACTCTCGACCGCAGCCGCTGCGCTCACCTGCGCCCGCTGCCAGCAGACCGGTTTGAGAGTATACAAAAAAGTCACAGTTTCACCGCAAGGGCGATGCAATGAATACGATAGCAACAATTGTAGTGTTACACGAAGTGAGGCTGGCAGCTAACTGCTTTGCATCCAATCTCGCGTAAATACTGTGGGAATCGAGCGCACCCACCCCTTTGGCGCCTCATTCCCCAGCTAGCGCGTATACTCGCCCCGCGCGGCTCGAGCGCCGGTAACCGCCGTTAATCGGCGACATGGCTACTGTGGCTACGCCGCCAGGCCTTTTTCCTCGGTGCGAGCCATGCGTTGATCTTCCCCGCATGAGCCACGCGCCCAAACATGCCTGAACAATGCTCACGTCACCAAGCTAGCTTACGTCACTGCGCAACGCCTGTCCTCATTAGCCGCCACCGACAACCCCCTTCCCCCTTGAACTCGCTTCTGTCTGGCGCGGGCTTGCCCGCGTCAGATGCTCTCACGCCTGCACGAGTGGTTGATGTGCTGCCCTGGCCGGCGGCTTCTCGTTCGTGTGCTCGACTGCTGCCCTTTCTGTGATAGTCGCAGCGCCGCTGGCAAACGTACTCGATCGGTCTTGCGGAGTTCGCTTAACGGCCTGCAAACCCATGACTGTCGCACTGTGCTGCATCTTGGGTTAATAAACCCGTGTTTGTTGACAACCTGCCTCGAGTGCCTTTTCTGCGCCGTGACGGAGAGTCGACGAACCCGGCCGTTGCGTCTTTGTTCGCTGCGGCAGTGGAGAACGTCGCGTCCCTTCCCGGTCGCCTCATAGGGTAAGGTTCGTGCAAAACCTATTTCCACACAACAAAACGCTGGTGTAAGAGAATACGGCCGCTCCAGGGAGAGATGCTCCCCGCAAAGTCACTTCGCGTTGAGAGCGCAGCATGTAGAAGGGTATACGAGCCGCCCGCTGTGATGGCTTTCGAGATAGCGCGCGCGCCAGCGATCGCCACCGCGCCCTTAGATTCAAAGGTCAAAGTAGCTCCTCGCGCGACGCGACACTCCCTCCCCCCCTTCCCTCGCGTCTTCGCGTCTTTTAAGGCTCGTTAAAGACGGGCGAGGCATTTCCTGTCTGCTTCGACGTGAGGCCTTCCGAGCGGGTTGATGTTATCGCATGCACCCTCCGAGCGATGGGCCGCCTTGTTTGAACTCTGCTTCGGCCGCGTTCGTCGCCCCCGCTCGCGCTTTTACGCGCGGTAGAACATACAATGCGCGGGGAGATCTTATCAATTTGGACTTCATACCGGAAGCACATGACGGCGAAGAAAAAGCCCGTCGAGACTGTCCATATAGTTGCTATCGCAATAAAAGATTGAGGCCTAGAGGTCATTCAATAAATGATCACTTGAATGACCATGAGAGAGTCCTATTTTGAGATAGTAAGTGCGCTCTCTCTCTGTCTCTCTCTCTCTCTTTCGGACGGATCTATCTATATATCTAGGTATATATATATATATATATATATATATATATATATATATATATATATATATATATATATATATATATATATATATATATATATATATATAGGAGAGAGATAGAAAAGGAGCCTTCATTCTTCGGAAGTAATTCTGCCGATGTGTGGGACTGACGTTTCTATTGCTTGTTTAAGTCTGGTCTTTTGTGCTGCACGAATAGCGATCGCATACCATTCATTCATATCTAAAGTGTCCAACAATGGTTCTAGAACCTTATTAATGCAGCACTTTTGCTATACTACACCTCATATTACTCAAGCTGTTCCATTTGGATGGACATCTTGCGTATTGGAGCGCAGAAGCGGCGTGGTGAATAGACAGAGAGAAAGACTGGACAGGAAATATTAGAACATAAATGTACATGTGAGTGTCATTCCTGTTCAGTGAACTTTCGTTTACCGCACAACTTCTCTGCTCGCTGTTCCAAGACGTGCAAATATTTTTGCTTTTTTTACTACCTGGAAAGGAAGAATAAAGAAAACCGCACGTCTTAGAACGTCATATCTGCGAGTTTTAAGACGTAAGAGACGCGAGACTTATTTAAACTGAGTCAGGCTCTGATATACTTCATCCCAACGTGCGTTGCGCAACAGTGGCGCAACGCACGTTGGGAGGAGCAACGCGCGACTATTGTTATGGGTCGCTGTGCCATCACGGGATTGCTGAGAGATTGTGAGGGGAGAGGCCACAGCTGGCACCGTGTCAGGGCACGGATGGATGGAGGGACACCGCGAGTAATGCAAGACGCCGTGCCGATGCCACCTGACAACGATGTTCCAGATAAGGAGGCAACGCAGGAACACGCGAGGAAAATATAAGCACGCGCCACTGGAGTTCATCGGGAACAAACCCATCAATACTGGGCTCCACTTCCTCGTGTCATGTTAATCGATTCTTATAATAATAATAATAATAATAATAATAATAATAATAATAATAATAATAATAATAATAATAATAATAATAATAATAATAATAATAATAATAATAATAATATCTGGGCTTTAACGCCCCGAAACCATGATATGATATGAGGGACGCGATTGAGGGGGGCTCCGGAAATTTCGACTATCTGGTATTCTTTGACGTGCACTGTTATCGCACAGTACACGGGTATCTAGCATTCGGCCTCCGATTGTTATAATAAATGCGTGTGCATCTGAGTGACAGTATACGCTGGAATTTGGAAAGCATGATTCTCCGAGCTAGAGTTCGAGAAAAAATGCTGGTCGACATGAAAAGCATCATGTAAAACCATAATCCAAAACATTCACAGAGTCCATTATGCACTCGCCCGAGACGACTCGAAGACAAAAGCCATCTCTATTTTTCTGAGTCGATGTACACATCTCCACTGGAGATCTGTACATCGGATGCATGGCAAGCTTTCTGCACCTCATCTGATTTTGTACTGCCTCCGTGATCGGCCCGCCTTTGACCAAGCGACGGTGCCATGCGACGACGTCATCATGCGACGTCATGGTATGTGAAGTCAATATTACATCGAGAATTCTGGTGCTCTGCGTCGTCATGATGACGTCATATGGCAACTTCATCACGTTATCCTTCTTTGGATCACTCGAGTTGACGCCAACCATGCCGACGCCGACGCCGTGTTTTCGCATTTCATGAACGAGCTAGTCTTTCAACGTAATAAATATAATTGGAAATACGAGATGTGCGTAATATTGTCTTTTGCACAATCCGAAGCTTTCTTTGTGTACGTGGTCTACGCGGTACTCACTCGTGGAGAAGCTGCGCCAGCTGTGTTTCTCGCAACAACTTCCTGTGGTAGCCATCCTTGGGTAGCACAGCCAAGGCTACGCAACCGAATCACGCTCTTTTTTTCTACGCTTCTGCATGTAGTCCGCGAACGCTAGACTTCTGTAGACAACGTAGCGCAAAAGAAGACATAAAAAGAAAAGAAATAGTTACTACGCTCAAAATTGCTTGCATTGAAATTAAGAATGGTTAACCCGCAAAACAAATTGCGATTTTCGCTCTTTCGACTTTACAGGTTTTCGGTGTCCATTTCGCGTTTTCCGACCCCACTAAACGACAATGGCGTCGCTCGGTTATGACAGGTGCACTTCGAAGCTTGTAAGTCAGCATAAACGCCTGTTCGTTAGGTGATCTGTGGTCATCGACGAGAAAGAAACGAAGACAGCGGTGCGTTGCGAATTGTTTTGTTGATTTATCCATACTACCACCGAGAAAGAAATGTGCATGTGATACCACCAGCACAAGTGGGTCTCTGTTCGCAATAGCTACCTTGACGATGACGCCGGCGACCTGCAAGTCCAGCAAGAACAGCCGCTTGAAAAACAAAACTGCGATTGGAAACAGCACGTAAAGCAAGTGGCCCATTTCATAAATTTCGTTGCATACGTGGTCCATATTTCGGTTGCCTGCTTTTGCTGATACATGATCGCTGTGTATTGCGTACTGTAACACCGTGCCCGTCGGCGTCTACGGCGGGAGGTGTCCTTGGCGCTTTCTGATGAGAGCGATTTACGGTGATCAAATCACCCATGCACAGCTTCGCCCCGACAACAGACGCGATCGTGTCTAATATGCGACTGACAGCGTGATTTTCAATGTGCAAAAAAAAAGCATTCTTGACCATGGGAGCAAGGAGCGCGTTTCACCCGCTTGTAATTACAAACGTGAGACGCCCGCTCGTGACCGGTCGTGGCCAAGATTATCTGCTGCCTCTCCATGCATTCGCGTCCCCTGGCCAAATGACGTGAGCGTCTCCAGAAAGTTATTGCGTCTCCAAATGTAGGAAAACGACGATGTCGACCCTGTATGCACCCGAAATTCAGGAAATGGATTGTTGCCTTTGCGTAAGATTTCCAATTACGCAATTACTACTGGGCCATGCCCTTTTTTTTCTTTGAAAAGTAAAACCGACCGCTTCAATAAAGCTGATTCCTTCGTTCCTTCGCAATACAAAATGTTCTATCGCTTCTCAAAAAAAAAAAAATGTAAACAATACTAAGTGGTACTCGCTTAACACGCGGGCTTGAACCGCTAGCACATTAGCGATATATAATTCGATTTGCACAAGAGCTCAGCAATGATTCCAGGTATTTGTGCTGCATGCATAAGTATATCAAGGCTTGTGGTAGATTTCGATTACATCCGTGTGCAAACTATCTGCATAAATTCCCAAATAACGTCATAAGCCGTGAATATTCGTATGAAAACGCGCATGCTGGATGCGCTTGCGAAACCAAAACCGAAACACATGTGCAGAAGCTCCGCCCACGTAGCTTTGGCTGTGCTGCCACAGAAAGTTGTCGCCAGGTATAGATTGATGGCTGCTGATTGATGACTGCTGATGACTATCCGCCTCGTGCATCGGTATGGTGGCGCCACCGCTCGGCTAAGGCGGTTGTACCCTCTCCCAACCCTCCATAGGATCCCATGCATTTTGAATCAAGTTTGCGATTTCGTTGCGCAAAAACAAACTAGCGCCATCTCTCGACAATACGCCACACCGACGACGCAACACGTCCTCTTGCTTCCACCGACTGGCCATGCTCCAAGCTAACTCCTCTCTCCACTTTCTTTTATTTCTTTCGGTGGCCGTGAGAGCGCGCCAGAGCGCGCGCTGTGCACTGTGCTGTAGCGCACCCGACAAGAGCGGCTGGGCTCGTCGCTTTCGTTGCGTCTTCCTTGAACGTTGCAACGTTAATATTGTGTTAAGGCGGTGGCCACACGTCGGACGATGAGCCCTGATTTCGTTCAGCTGCCATCTCATCAACAGCAATGTTTCAGACGCCTCAGCTGTGTACTTTTGTCCGTTGGTTGCGGGACAAGATGGCCTCCTGCAAGACCGCGTTTTAGGGGCGAAGCTCCTTAAGGCGGCACCCGTTCGTCCCTCGTAGTCGTCGTGGTCGTAGTAGTGAGTAACAAGTCTTACGCTTTGACCTCCAAGGTGGTGCTGGTGGGAGATTTCTCCTGTGCGTTGTTGAACAATAAAAAATTCGCAGCGTGCGCGTTAACTAAAAGCCGAATTCTTCTGTCTCTCATTCCCCATTAGCAGCCATTGGCATGTTCCAGTAGGAAACGTTAGTAGAAGTAGAAGTGTAAGTGTTAGCTAAAAGCCGACTTCTTCTGTCTCTCATTGCCATTAGCAGCCATTGTTTACCTCCAAGGTAGTGCCTGGTGAGATTTCTCCTGTGCGTGATTAAACAATAAAAATTTTGTTCAAAACGCCGTTGATTGATGAAATAAATAGGGGTGTGCGAATAGTGGAATTTCATCTCGAATCGAATTCGAATCGAATAGTGCCGAATAGTGGAAAAAATATCGAATATCGAATCGAATATCGAATACAAAAGATTTTATTGCAAATTGAAAGAAAGAACAAGGAAGTGAAATCTGCTCATGTCATCGAGCACCTAATGCGGTGAGTTGCTGCTACCGAAAGGCTACAAATTTTCATGCAGCACCACAAGCTGCTCCACATGACCTGGCTTGAGGTTCTCTCACCGTGATGGGTTGGTGTTTCCTGC
Source organism: Rhipicephalus sanguineus (assembly GCF_013339695.2). NCBI lineage: Eukaryota > Metazoa > Arthropoda > Arachnida > Ixodida > Ixodidae > Rhipicephalus > Rhipicephalus sanguineus. The sequence goes on from NC_051182.1 coordinate 121,977,508, forward strand.
AGTTGAAAATATGCCCTCACTGGGCACCTCTGTAGCAGGCATGGGAATGTATCGCGAAGCAATTTTGACGATACCTGGATAAAGTGCAGCTCCATGCTCTTCCAGTATTTCCCATGATCATCCTTTCTTGGGATCAGGGACTGAATGAAGTATTTTTTAACCTCTTGACTGTAGCTCAGTGTGTTGGTTATTTTTTGGCGCTAGCAGTTCCACAGTCTCCCAGACCTCCCTGGCCTATTTTGCTGGAGCCATGAAGCGCGGAAATGACACAATCTCCTTTAAAATAAACATCCGCTCGCTTTGAACCAGGATTTCGTTGAATGTTTTATTGAAAGACCTACAGTAACGACGTCAGCGTTAGCTTTATCCACCCCACCCTAACCAAGTTGCACCATTCGCCTTCGTCGCGTTTTAGATATTCGCGGTCTCGAATTATTCGAAACTTCGAATACTAGCTATTCGAAAGTCGAATCGAATTATTCGTTAAGGTATTATTCGATTCGAATTCGAAACTCGAATATTCGCACACCTCTAGAAATAAACCAACGAAAGACGCCAGATGTTTTGTAAAAGCAGAACGAAAGAACGCCAGATGTTTTTCTTAAAGTGTAGTAGTAGTAGTTGCATGTAGCCACCTCGCCCGATCGTCAACGGGCGAGGTGGACCGGCAACGGCGCGAGGACCCTGCCGTACGAGAGTTAAATCACACTAAAAGACATACTTTGCGGGCGATACACTCTAGTGAGCTTTCAACTTTTCGACTTAATGTACATGATAAAGAAATTATTTCTACGAAAAACGCAAGGCACACCTTGAGCAATATGTTTGGTTTTGGGACGCTAAATGGAACCATGAGGCGATGCGAAGCCGGAGCACTTGCACGATCGCGTTCCGTTGGCTTTCGTTGGGCATGCTACCGACCTCGCGTCGTGGAACGCGCGTCCTGTCTTCCCTCTAGCCTTGCCTTTAATTCGCACAGGGCGAGCGGGGAATGCGGTCGCTCTTTCGCTCGGGAGCGGACTTCTTCCTTGCATTTCACCGATCACAAGTGATAATGAAGGGACCACGTAAACCAACAGTACAATAAAAGTTTGATGTTTAATATATACACGATGTTTCACACTCTTTATATTATGTACTGGGCGCATTTCACGGAAGAGTTTCACGGTTTACAGATGATTCCCTCCGTAGCTTCGCCCCACTCATCATCATTCACCCCGTGGATATGCTGTGATTTTTTTCCAAGTCAGCTGTGTGCGTAGTTCTCGGCGTCGTAGAAGTTTGATGACGCGAGGACGTCAACTGGTGCTACATCGTGGGAACCGCTGAACTGACTGCAAGCTTGACGACATTGTGCCAGAATATTCTAGCGTACTGTACGCGCACGATTGTGCTACACTTAAAATACCGCGCTTGGCCTCGAGCGTCAACCTGGTACGCCTGTGTGCAACAAGTGTGTTGTTATCGTTGTTGCGTCGGTTAATATTGAATTGCAATTGGAATACCGTTTTTGCAAAGGTAAGTGAAGCTGTAAGTAGTTGTCCTGCTATATGCTCGCTACTCCACGAACATTACTTCTAGAATCGCATTTTATTTTGAGCTGCACGTACCAAAGGAGAATCTAGCATACGAGATACCTTGCACGCGTGCGCATTTCCTATATAAATCTGAGTAATGCCACGCGTGCGCATTTCCTATATAAGTCTGAGTAATGCCATGCTCAATTTAAAGCGCATGTGTTAGAGGATTGTGGCTTCAATGGTGAAAGTGATTAGATATTCCGAATATGTGATTGCAATGCAGTTAGAACTTTCTCATATGTTAATATGGTCTGTGAACAAAAAAAAACGCTGTGTGAATGTTTGTTGGTCATTTGCTACAGTACTTTCACGCATTATTATGCAGCTGTGTGACGGCTGTTTAAAACGTTCAGCAAGTTAGATTTTGGTTTTCTTGGCCTAGTTAAGTGCTACGAGTGTTGGGCGAAGATAAAATCGCGTGTCTTTTGTGCGTTTCTTAAGCAGGCATACAGCCGTAATAGTCATTGTTGTACTGTTTGGGGTGTTCAATAAAACAAGAATGCTGTTTTGTACTGCAACAATTTTTATTCATCTGTGTTAACAGATCACGCAAACAACTTGGACACATGCACGTAAGAAACGTACGCAGTACATCGCGCGCACGCATAAAAAAACGGGCCTGTCATTTTAAAACAAATAATATAGAACAATGGACGTAACAGACGGCATGGTTGTCTAGTGGAGCAGCGTCGGCAGTACAAATATCAAACCAGAATGAAACATGAATAGAAAAAAATCGCAGCATATCCACGGAGTGAATGATGATGAGTGGGCGAAGCTGCGGATGTTCATCGGTAAACCGTGAATCTTCCGTGAATTCTGCCCAGTACATCATCACCGACGTGAGATAGGGCGCGTTTATACTAAAGGTTCGATGACTTATGACGACTTGCAGCTCACTTTAATTTTACATGTACGCTGTGAATTTTCATTGTTTAGAAAACCATTGCTTTAGAAAACATCTGGCGTCTCTCGTTAAGCAGCTGGCGTCTTTTCCTCTTGCTTTAGAAACATCTGGCGTTCTTCCGTTTTGCTTTTACAAAACATCTGGCGTCTTTCGTTGGTTTATTTCATCAATCAACAGCGTTTTGAACAAAATTGTTATTGATTAATCACGCACAGGAGAAATCTCACCAGGCACTACCTTGGAGGTAAAGAATGGCTGCTAATGGGAATGATAGACAGAAGAAGTCGGCTTTTAGCTACCGCTGCGAATTTTTTATTGTTCAACAACGCACAGGAAAAATCTCCCACCGGCACCACCTTGGAGGTCAAAGAGTAAGACTGGTTACGGACTACGACTACGACTACGAGGGACGAACGGGTGCCGCCTTAAGGAGCTTCGCCCCTAAAACGAAGAGTAACAGGCGCTTTACCCACGGCTTCTCTGAGCCGCGCATATCCACCTATCGCCACCGTCCGCCGTTGGTGGCGCCACCAGTACCACTGAAAGCAGCAGCGCACGAGGCGGATAGGCACCCGGCAATGCAGTTTCCGAGATACGATGGTAGCGCCAGAAAGCACAGCCTAGCGAGTAGACGCAGCAAAATCGAGTGTCTATCCTCCGCATCCTCCATGTTCAGAAACGCTCCTTGACTTGAACGTGACTTGCCACCGCCTCAATGCAGTGCGTTTGAAACGCGTTTCTAGCGTTTCTGCTGCCTTGGCACAGCCTGAAAAGAGTGCGTTCTAAACGCGTTTGTGCTGCATTGAAGGCGCTGGCAACATCCCTGAGGTAAGGTCCCTAGATAAAAAAGTTTTCAAGGTAGCGACACTCATTGCTCTTTGCGCCTTCCTCCTCACTCTCGCACCTACCCCTCCTTTTCTCCATCATTTGCGTCTTTGATTGGTGAATTCGTTGCACGTGATGCTGTTAGTGGATGGTGGTGATATTTATTATAAAGCAAAAGGTTCAAAACGAGTGCGCATGTGCATATGGTTCCAGTCGGATTCTTGCCGCGACGAAAGACGAAATCGTATCCAAGACAAGCTGTAGAAGAGGAGCGTTCTAGTTGACGCCAAGTCGGCCGAACATGCTTCGCCGTGAGTTTTGAATATGTCAAGTACTGTGCTGTCGGCTGCAGCAACAAAACAGAAGGCGGTTTTTCCCTCTACAACATACCTCGTGGTATCCGGAATAGGGAACGCCGTGAAGTGTGGCTACAAAACATTTGACGCGAGGACTTCCGTGCAACGCCGTAGACGCGGCTTTGCGAGGCGAGTTGATTTGTCGCCTTTTGTTGAAACGCTACAGAACGCGCGTCTAACGCGCGTCTAGTACGTGAAATTCGTTACAAATATTTGTGCGTATGCACGTACAGTTGAATACAGCTGAAGTGGCTGCACTTTCAGGGACATTTCATGCCAGACCAGTTCGAGTCACTTGCTCTTGAACGCGGCGTAAACAGGCTCAAACGCGACGCTGTGCCAACGCTTTTTAAGTCTGTTTCTGGTACTTGCCGCTGATGGTAGAGCGACGACATCGTCGCAATGTTCATCACTTCGGGACACCAAACTGGTAGAACCCCACTTGTCGTTAAGTTGCGTGCACCCGCATTGCGGTGCCGCGCAATGCAGCATTGCAATGCTGCTAGTCAAGCGTTCGTTCTAGTCTGGCCACGGCTTTTGCCTGTGTGCGCACAAGCGGCTATGATCACTCGTCACAACGTCACAACAAGGTGCTGCCCTGTGGTCAGTCAGGATCACAGGATCCAAAAAGAAGCACGTTAACTGTGCCACATCATATTCACGAGCAAAACACATTCGGAGAACTGGACGAACCGGGACGAACTACGACGTACGATGCGAGACGCCATGGATGATGGTGTGAAATATAAAACTATAACAACGTTGCCAGTTGGGTAACACACATCACGCTTCTTCTTATGTTGTACCGCTTATATTCAACTAAGTAACCTTTTATCCTACGTCTCATTTACTTTTCATTTACTAGAAATATTTCTATCCGCAGTAATAACTGAACACGAACATTCCCTTTTTTATGCACGCTTTGACCCTTCTTGGGGGCGCTCCAGGCAAATAAGCGAGGAGGAAAAGGAAGGGTGTCGCTACCTTGAAAACTTGTTTTATCTATGGACCTTACCCTGAGGTGATTACAAACCCACGTAGGAAGCGTTCGTTGAAAGAGGCGCCCAAAAGGGAGACACTTGAGCGCGTCGATGTGTCCAGCGAGCGTTTCATTTTCTTGGTATCCCTGTCGGCTGGTGCCCTCAACACTTAGGCGTTCGATAAGAGCTCCATCGCGCCCTCTGGTCAGTGACGGGTGCCTATAGTGGTATACACACATCTATGTGCGCTCCCTCTTAGGGCAGTTGCTGATACGGCTCTGATTTTGTAAGATTCGCTGCCGCTTCGCAACACGTTTTCTCGGTATTGAATATAGACAGAATATAGCTTGAAATGTATCGCAGCTTTTGACATGCATTTACCTTTTATTTCGTTTAAAGGATATGAAGTAAGCGAAAAATTATCTGCCGGCACTTCTTAAAGTCGGCGATGAGACTAGCGTTAATCAAACGCTCAGATCGAATCTACGGAATGCACCGGAACGAGCACGGTGGATTTCCAAGATTATGTAATTAGCAGCGCCAACATAGCCTTGGCTCAACAACGGTAGATTGCGGCGAAGGTCTATGTGCATGTAGTGTAAATAAACTTTTTGTAAACAGTACTCTGAATTGTCAGTCTTCTTTCTAAACGCACGTTTACTTAATAATAATATCTGGGGTTTAACGTCCCAAAACCAAGATATGATTATGAGAGACGCCGTAGTGGAGGGCTCCGGAAATTTCGACCACCTGGGGTTCTTTAACGTGCACCTAAATCTAAGTACACGGGCCTCAAACAGCACGCTTACTTGGAGACAGCTTACTGCTCTCCCATAATGCAGCGTACTTTGAGTCGTCACTGATTTTTTCTGTACACAAATGAATTGATTATAGGAGCGACTCAGTGCTCTCGCGCAGTAGTGTATATTTTAGGAGCTGGCTCGCCAGGTTCTTAGGCTGGGGCAATGTCCCGCGTCGTAAACGCAACCTTAGTTCCATAGGCGGCCGCTGCAGGCGCAGTTAGCGGGAAAGAGAAGTCTTCTTCCTCTTCTTCTTCGAGCGCCTTGATGATGATGTTAACGCAGGCAAAACCACATTTCCTCGATTTCCTCGACCACACATTCGGCCACAGCTGCAAGGTCTGCGACCGCTCGTGGTTCGACAACAACCTGACCACAATCGCTACTATAAAAACGTGTGACGTCTTTATATGACAGGAGAAGAATTGTACGGAGCATTCACGCTTTACCCGATTATCTCCGAGCCAGCTCCTGAATCATCATTCACTTGGTGGACATGGTGTGCTTTTTTTACGGTGTAAATTATTCAGCTTTTAAGCGAAGCTGGTTATAGGTCACAGATTTCAGCTGGCAACATCGTACGCGAGAAACTCGGCGCCGGCGAGCACAATGCGGGCTACGAAGCTGCGCTGGTCGCATGCATATTTGTATGCGCCTATTTCAAATAAATGATGTCCTCTCGATCACGGGCTCGTCGATGATTAGCCTTTTTCTGATATGGCACTCTTATATTTTGTCGACGTCACTTCTCATTTCGCGCTGCCACATTTCATTGTTGCCTGGATATCAACGCATGACCGTCGTTCTGCGACTGAGCTGTTGCGTTGCTAAGCGCGTGGATAAAGGTCCGACTCCCGACATTGAGGAAGGAAACAGTTGGGAGGGAGCTTTGCGCAATGCGAAAGAAAGAAAGATGGAAAGGCAGAGTATTGGGTCAGGCACGCGCACTTCAAGTTTCGCTTGCCTCCCTTTTCCCAGAATGAAAGGCTCCTGAAGATTTTTTCTTTCTTTTTAGCGTAAAAACGATCCAGATCTGTGGGTTAAAAACCGTCATCACCTAAGCTAAGACACCTCAGCAGCCAACGGATAAACACTGTCTTTGCAAGTGAAGCAGCGACGGTACATGCAACTTATTGATGCACTGACCTCATTGAAATCTTTATTTCGTTCAGTGTTTACGCATGGTTTGTCCACGTCCTCCAGCTATCAAGCACAGTCGATGTAATTTCATTTTTGCCTAAGTAACTATCACGCCAACTTCTGCCACTCCATCCATCCTAGCGGTCCGTCCGTCCAAGCATCCAATCCAGTCCATACCATTCCGTCCCATTCCATCCCATCCCATCCTTCTATCTATCAAAGCTGTCAGGTGGGTATTACTTACACGCCTGCCAAAGCCTACGCAGTCTTGGTGGCGTAAATATTAGGCAACCTAATTGTTCTTCACAACATAATGCTGCAGCCAGCAACGGCTTTAACCTAATAGGCTGAATGAAGCCAGTCTTCTCGCGAGCCAGACTCCTCGCATTTTTCTATAAAGAGAACGCATGGCTTCCGTGCAGTGAACCGTTAGGTTTCTCAATAAGCAGCCAGCTTTAACAAAAGCATACGTGTCAGGGTGATGCCCCGTGAGTAGGCGGCCCCTGCGAAGTGTGCTATATTCTTAATGTCTCGTTTACTCGCGACTTCGGGCGTAGAAAACTTGATGTACACGAACCTGAATTTAGATCTGAAGTATAATGAAGACGGGCATCGATAAGCTAGCACTTTCTGAGCAGTTTACTGCGTCATCGAATCTCTTGGTCATTGTGTTAGTAGCAGCACCAATCTGGGCGCTCATTTGCAAAGCATGGCGTTCCTGCACGTTGAATGAATGACTTAGGCCATTATGAATAGCGATTAAGTGTATCAGCTTAGCGGTTTATGGTATCGCGTGAGTACTGAAGGTAAAATATGTCAGTAATATTCCTACTTCCTTTCTCCGATCCTGCGCATTGTACGTATGCTATGGAGCATTGACTAAGAACGGGTATTTACCCTGTGACGCATGTAGACTGACTGGCGTTACTTCCTTAGTAACGCAGCACCTAGCTTGCTTCGAAGAAATTTCTAAAATGAATGTTTCTTTCGGAAACTACTGAAGATTTTTAAAAGGATGCGTTCAGGTTGCCTGCGGTTCCTATGGAAACGACAAACATCGCACTACACCCTTCAGGTGGCTCCCGTGTGCATGTTTCCTCTTTCGAAGACATCTTTCCTTGCATATCCACACCAAGTGTCGTGAAACCACGCATTGACACATTGGGACTTTACGCGAAAACTTATAATATAAGCCATATAACCACTTATAACCACTTACAACTCACTCACCGAGAACGACGAGGTGCCTTTTGAGAAATATAGTTCCGCCTATCGAAATGTCGGGCAGCAAGTCTGAGGAACTTTACCTCAGTTTGTACAACTTTTATTGCACATCGTGTTTTCATCTGTCGCACCCATCTTTACGTTAGATCTCGGCGTGTGGTCGTCGGAGTTTTATTGAGATTCAAGCAGCCAGGAGCGATGACAGTCCGCAAGCAGCACACAAGCACTAATGCTCGCTCGAGGCATCGCGCATGCCTCTATTCATACCTCTAGACAAAGTTTATTGACCAAAGACAATTGGGTTTTTGGCCCTGTGCAGAACATGATGCATTTGAGGAAAAAATGACAATACTGTTCTTATGATGATCGCGCTCTGTTCATTTTTTGCCCATTCTATATTACGGTGTTTTGATCACAAATGACAGACAGGAAAGGGTGGTGCGCAAACGGCACATATTTGTTGTTTTTTTGTTTATGATTGGCGTTCTTTTGACGTTATCTAGCGTCCAATTCATGTATACTTATGGCAACGAATGGAAGGGTGGGGTTAACAAAGGTTAATAAATAAGTAAGAAGACACGATGTTTCCCCATTGCTCGGCAGTAATTTTAAATGCGAGGTATTTCTTAGCGAACCTCAGGCACTTTGGCCGTTCCTATCTATCTATCTATCTATCTATCTATCTATCTATCTATCTATCTATCTATCTATCTATCTATCTATCTATCTATCTATCTATCTATCTATCTATCTATCTATCTATCTATCTATCTATCTATCTATCTATCTATCTATCCAGAGTCTCAACCAACACAGTAACCACGAACACACACACATTAACACGCAAGGAAATTGATAATAATAATAATTGTTGGGGTTTTATGTCCAAAAACTACGATACGATTATGAGACACGCCGTGGCGAAGGGCTCCGAAAATTTCGACCATCTGGTATTCTTTAACGTGTACCGAGATCGCACAGTACACGGACATCTAGCACTTTGCCTTCATCGACATTCTACCGCCGCGGCCGGGATCGAACCCGCGACCTTCGGATTAGCAGCCGAGCACCGTACCCGCTACACCATCGCGGCGGACGCAAGAAAAGTGAGGAAGCTGACGACAGAAGAGCCCTGGAAGAGGCTCAACTACCATCCACACGTCCACGTGGTCATCAACGTGCGCCACGTGGATTACGCAAAAAACCGAGTTCAATGCTTCCTACAATAAATCTGCCGAGAGAACCAGGCCTCTCATCATTCCGGTGACTTCAACATTAATTTATCAAGACCCAACAACGCCTAGTCCTTATACTGTCTGAAAGGCGGCTCGGATGTGGGCAGGGCATCGAAATACCTCGCTGCCACGTCCAGGACAGGAGTCATTATAGATCATTTCATCGTAAGAGGCATCCAGTATTTCCACCAGCTGTACTATACCTCGCACTTCACTGCACTTACACCCCTCGTAGCTGCGATCACGAACGGATCCGATTAACAAGTCCTGTCCAGCTGCTGGTGCTAACTGATCACGGTGATGATGACCTTGTTCAAGAACTGTCCAGAACCGCTTCTACACATACACACGGATTCGTGAAACGTGCGTGCGTTCTCCGTCATAACGGACAAGTATAAACATAATGCTGTAGCGCAACTGCAACAACTGCAACTGTGACTTTAACGTATGTGCAGTGCGCCTGCGCGTGCCACTCGGCTGCGTATATATCTGAACACCATAACAAGGGAAACTTTCCTGAATGAAGCTTAGTTGCGAGTAACGCCTGTCCTGCGCACTTGCGTTCCTTCTTTGTCTTGTACGGACTCGCGCTATCCAGTATTGAAGAATATAAGCACTACATATCAGCTTACCGCGTCTGGTGTTGGTAACACTCATGTTGCTGTTGTTACGTTACGCAACTGCAAACAACTGGTTATATAATACACATGCAACTCTTCAACATATGAGTGTGCGTATACCACTTCCACATTATTCTAGCGTCATTCTGTAACGTTTCGCTCAATGTGAAAAATTGCGCCACAGTCACCATCCCGCGCATGCTTCGCATTACATCGATTCCCACGGTACGTGGGATCTGCCGATTTTTTTTTTCATTAATGATCTTATTCTGAAGGACAGGTACTTATTATTTCTCAAATTCTGTCAACTGCGTCTCTTTACAATATTTTAAAATAAAATCGCCACTCATGCTTAGAAACAAAATATGCGTACCTTAGTTTTGTTGTCTCCAATTTATTTATTTCTCCCTTTGTTCGTGTTTACTTAGACATAATTACCTTAACTTTTTGGACCTATACGACGCACTGCTCAAAAAAGCCAAAAAAATCATGAAAATATATGCGTATCAAGGACGTCCTTACGAAGGGCGTGATCGTCGTCTTGAGATGATCGTCGTTGAGATGATCGTCGTCTGCGCACTTGATCAAGTAAAAGTCTTAACCAGTCTCCTAATGAAAAGCACGAAATCAGAAATACTCGAAGCAGGTACATGCATATAACGTCATCCTAATTAGCTTTTTCCATTGAGCGCTAAAACCATTAGCGGGGCGCTTGTAAGCAGCAATTATTTCAATGTAATCTACGTTTTCTTCATGTTTACAAGTTGTATTCCTGGGACACAAATACATTATCTGTCTTAAGGGGATACATGAACTTACACAAGGAGCACTTTGTTTGAACAGGCAAATAGCACAAATGCTTTAAAAGTGATGTACCTAAAGAAGGAAAATGATCTCAGCCATGGAAATTACGAAGCTTAAGAAAAGCCGTAACGTACAAGGTAGATGCGCAAGGAATGAACGCACAGATGCGTTCAATAGAAAAAAAAAGACAAGAGTATGAATATATTTCTCCGTATGGGTAATCATTTAGCGACATTAAAGGCAAACGACTTGGAAGGCACGTGCGAGTGTGTTTCAGCTGCGGCGACGCCTTTCTGCTTCGGTGGCGCGGACCTGTGCACTATGGGGCCAGCGTCCCTGAGCATCTGCTGCAGCATCTCGTTTGGCCACAGCGGCAGAAGCAGCACTTGATTCAGTTTCCTCGTTCACTGCATAGAAAGCTGCAAGCAACCTGGCTGGCGCGTTCACTTTATTCCTGCCTCTGCTCTGCCAGTAGAGCATGCGCTAGGACACACCAATAACACCACCGCCGCGCAACAGGGCAGAGCAGGCGCTTCATAGCTTCGCGGTACTTAGAGCACAATGTACGCTATACTTTACGAGAGCTGTAAGCTGTCCTTAACTCTAATAGTACACTTTTATACAAGCGCATACTCCTAACATTCCTGTAAGTGTTCCGTTATAAGCTAGACGACCCGCGAATGCACCCTACTGCGGGATAGTACTAGGCTGTTGAAAATTTTGATACCATTAATTGAATTATAAAAATCAACCTCCGCCTATAGCCCGCCGATGGCTCACTCAGAGGTACAGAAAGGCTCAAGATAGAAGATAGTTGAAACACTTACGCGAGGGCGCGTGTTGATCACAAGCGGTTAAGTGTAACAGAATTCCCTAGTCGATACTCAACAACCTTACTGAGGAAGTCTAGCTTTTATTTAGCGCAAGTCGAGCGATTTCCGCAGCCTCGGGTCCAGCTTAATTTTAGGGCGATGCTTTGAATCAGTCATGTGTTTGAGAGCCACTGGTGTTCATAAAAAAATCTACCGGTTCCGCCCATGTGAAAGCTGTACGAACTGCGGAGCGGGAATTCGCCTGTGTTTCCCACGTGTTCTTTTCTTGGGTGTCTTCTTAGGTTCATCTGCACTTTTTTTTGCATTTTAACACGAAAGTATTTTATGACGGGGTCTACCAAGACTTTCATGACGTATTTCCGTCAAGAAAATATGTCAGCAAAATGAACGCCATCAGATGGCAAAAAAAAACTCTAAGGAAAAGTTCTGTCGCAGGCGTCGAACTCATGACCTCTCGGCCAGCGACGATGGCTGGCGGGCATTTAGCCCACTGAGATACCGCCAAACACATAACGGAGGGTACATGAACGCACCTTTTATCTTTCCTCTCACAGTGCTCAAGGATGTATGGATGGATGCTGTGAGCGTCCCATTTATAACGGGGTGGTGACATGTGCGCCACCAGGCTCGAAGAAAAAACACGAAAAACGCGCCCATTCGGCGCGTTTGCGATAGAAGTGTAATTTCGTCAACGCTTTTACGCACTGCGAGGTGGTATATAGCCCAAGCTTCGCTCACAGCACCTATTCATATCGAAAAATAGCTCTCCAACGCTGGCCTGGCTGTCGCACCGCGTTCCCCGCTCGCCCTGGGAAAATTAACCGCCGGGCTAGAGGGAAGGCACGACGCGCGCAGCATTTCTCTTCGCGTTTCATGACGCTTTGAAGGAGTGCGCATCGAGTATTAGTCTTTATTAGGTGCTTGGTGATGCCATCTTTGCGTGGGATTCACCGTATGCGGTGTCCAGGTATATCTCGACAACTTCAGCTATCCCAATGCTTAAATTATGATCATGGGCGTTAGTCATCGGTACAGAGATGTGCCACTCACTAGGCGTCAACATGTGAACGTGGGTGCGTCCACCATCAAGCGGTGCTATATCTGCCAAACAACAGTAGACTTGTACGAACTCTCCATATACCAATGCACTATAAACAATCAACTACTTCTGTGACGACACGTTTCACTTTCGTGTTATACCGATTCCTATGACAGAGCGATCAGCCATCTTTTTGCGCACTTTTTCTGTTATTATGTGATATATTCTATCCGTTTCTATTCTTTTGTTGGGAGCCCGGCCACGGTGGACTATACTCGCCGACAACTTTTCTTGGCATTGAAGCGAAGGCTGCAGAGCCACAAATGCACGTATCCTACCGCTAATGAATGTAGTCCCACAATTGCGTCCGTATTTTCTGCGTGAGATATATAAAATGCTCCTTCATTTTCTACATGTAGTTTTTTGTGACGGAACGCAGCGCACACAAGCGAGATATCTGCATTTCTTTTTCTTTACACGTTGTCACTTCGCGTTTTTGCGTGCGTGAAAAAAAAAAAATCACGGCATATCGACGGAGTGAATGACGATGAGTGGGCGAAGCTGCGGAGGTTCATCGGTAAACCGTGAATCTTCCGTGAATTCTGCCCAGTACATCATCACCGACGTGAGATCGGGCGCGTTTATACTAAAGGCTCGATGAGTTATGACGACTTGCAGCTCACTTTAATTTTACATGTACGCTGTGAATTTTCATTGTTTAGAAAACCATTGCTTTAGAAAACATCTGGCGTCTTTCGTTAAGCAGCTGGCGTCTTTTCGTTTTGCTTTAGAAACATCTGGCGTTCTCTCGTTTTGCTTTTAGAAAACATCTGGCGTCTTTCGTTGGTTTATTTCATCAATCAAAGGCGTTTTGAACAAAATTTTTATTGTTTAATCACGCACAGGAGAAATCTCACCAGGCACTACCTTGGAGGTAAACAATGGCTGCTAATGGGAATGAGAGACAGAAGAAGTCGGCTTTTAGCTAACACGTACACTTCTACTTCTACTAACGTTTCCTACTGGAACATGCCAATGGCTGCTAATGGGGAATGAGAGACAGAAGAATTCGGCCTTTAGTTAAGGCGCACGCTGCGAATTTTTTATTATTCAACAACGCACAGGAAAAATCTCCCACCGGCACCACCTTGGAGGCCAAAGCGTAAGACTGGTTACGCACTACGACTACTACGACTACGACTACGAGGGACGAACGGGTGCCGCCTTAAGGAGCTTCGCCCCTAAAAGTCGCGCCTTTTACCCGTACGCTAAGCAGCGTTTGCGTCGAAGTGCAACTCTATCCATCACACTCCACGGCGTTACGAGACGCGCGCCAAACCGGACTACTTCGCGTAGCAGTACATGTGCAGACGCTCCGTCCCCGTAGCTTTCCCTTCAGTGCCAAGAAAAGTTGTCGGCGAGTATAGTGGTTATGGCGCTCGACTGCTGATACGAAGGTCGCGGGATCGAATCGCGGCGGCTGCATTTTCGATGGAGGAGAAAATGTTTAAAGCCCGTGTACATAGATTAAGGTGCACGTTAAAGAACTCCAGATAGTCGAAAATCCCGTAGCCCTCCACTACAGCGTCCCTCATAGTCATATCGTGGTTTTTGGACGCTAAACCCCAGATATTATAATTATTCTGTTGTTAGCAGCATCTTATTTGTTTTACAATTAGTTATTTTCTGTTCTGTGGTGTTTCTCTACTGTTTTCATGTTTCTCTACTATTTCTTATGTTTCTCTACTGTTTGCTGCTCCGGGCGCTGTGCATCTAACTCACTGCGCTGGCGTTTCGCGTCCGCTTCTGTCTTCCGTAGATATGTGCGTAACTTTCTAAGCTGGCGTTTCGCGGTTGCGTCGCTGGCTCGGACAGAAGAATTTGCCCTTCGGCAACGCTGACTTTCACGAGCAAGCAAGCTCTGGCGCTCCAAACGTGCAGCCTGCACAGCTCATGTGTATCAAACTTGGGAACTGCGTGACGCCAACGCGTGACGTCAGAGAACGACAGGGCGTTCCCTGTAACTTCAGCGCAGTTAAATTTCCAGCCATTTAAACGCCGTGAAAACCGACAGACAGCGAAGCTGTCACCTCTCCTGCAGGCGTTACGTTTTGCTCCTGTTTCGGTAGTTTTAACCAGGGACCTCCTTGTTGTTTCTCAGCACTTCAGGTTAACCCATGTAGACCCCACGCGACGATGTGCTCATTCACGGCCGCAATGGCACGCTGCGGTAGCGTTTCAGCGCGGCCGTGGCCCATTTCACTCGCCCACTCCCCCAAAACTCGTATTACTACCACGGCTGCGCTGGAACGCATGCTGCGTTGCACACGTTTCTGTTGTGCGTGGCATGCCCAATTCGCAAAGGAAGTTTGGCGAGGCTTCGTTGCATGTATACATCCTCTCCTCATCCAATCGCGTGTACAAGGACGCGCCTGAGCTTCTCCCCATCCGAGCGAGCATCTCCCTCTCTGCCCTCTCTCTGCGAGGCACACCCCTTTTCCATTCCTACTTAGCCTCATTCTAGTCACAACGCAAGGCCACGTGACAAGCGCTAAGCGTTACGACGGCCCGGCAAAGGATCGACTGATAACAGCATTGTTGTTAATAAGTCACACGGTCCCTTATGCATTTGCCTAAGCCGACTCGAATGGCGAAAGCCACCTTGTTTTTCTTCTCAGCCGATGCGCTAATCGTCCCTCTCCCCTGCGAAAGCTTTATGCACCTGACGTAGTTTTGCAGTGTCTCGGGCCTCGGCCCACCTTTGACCAAGCGACGATTCCATGTGTTTACGTCATAATGTGACGTCAAGGTTGTGTGAGTCATGATCAGTTCAGATTTCTGGCGGCTTGTGACGTGATGACGTCATGCGGCGACGTCATCATATCCCTATCGAAAATTCTCACATGACACGTATGCCTCGTATCCAATAATCTCGTATGAACACATATGAATCATATGTGTTCTCGTATGATCATACGAGATTATTGGATATGTGTCGTACGTGTCATATGAGATTTTTCGATAGGGTGACAATGTTTTGCATCACTCGTGTGGACGCCGCCCACGAAGACTGTCACTTTTCGCTTATGGCGTGACATCTAGGGTGTTTGCCTTAATCAAGAATATAAGCAGTCACCGCAGCAGGGTGAAGGGTGACTGCCGGAGAAAGGGCGCAGCAGGAGGAAGGGTGGTCAGCGCTAGTCCTGTGTCTACTCGTTCATGCCTTATTTTGCGCAGTCTTGTCTATCGATAAGTACAAAGTGGCTCGCGCTCAGGCGCTATTAATGCCAAAGAGAATAATTTCGTAAAGAGGAAACCGTAAATAACTATCTCACTCATAAGGTGGCTGTCTCAGCCAGGGTATGGGGGAAGGAAATTAAGGAATGAAAGAAAGAGACGATTTGGAAGGAGCTGAATAAAACCTTGCAGAGTACTTTATGCATTTACATAATACGACTGGATCCCGAAATATACGTCTCCTCCTTAGTTAATTGCATTGAACCCCCCCTCCCCATCCCCGAAGCTTTTGCACCTCACGTTGTATTGCCCTGCAATCGAGATGGGCCCACCCTTGACTACGCGACGATGACATGTTGTTAACGTTGTCATACAAAATGATGACGTCACAAATATCGGCGATCTGTGAAGTCTTCACAACGTCACATCTACATGTCTCGTACGACTCGTCGCGGAATCCCGTATGAGGTCATCCGATTTTTGACACAATTGACGTTGACTGCGACAGCTACCACGACGGCAACGTTTCCCATTCGATGAGGCCTATAAGGTTCTAGACTTATCGGGGCACTGCAAAACTTCTTCAGCATGGTCAGAAAACACTGGCTACCGGTAATGGAGGCTCCTGAGAACGTTTGAGCCAAGCTTTACAGTGCAGCAGGCCGCCTGGAATTTATAAATAATTCTCCAAGTAAGCTAGAAATCACTGGCTCTCCTGTCAACAAATGATGCCATAAACCCAAATGGCAGCGCCATAAACACTATGACCACTGACACTGGCTGATTTCAGCATCGCGAGCTGCATAGTAACCGTGGCCGCCGTGGGATGCCGCGACGTGCCCGCCCGCTTGGGCGCGATCACACTGAAGTTAAGCCGACCGTTCATTGGGGAGGGGTGATGCATATAGGGAAGGTTGTTTCGGCTCCACTAACGTGAAACTTGTGCAAAGGCGAAGAACGCAGTGTGCGCCGGTGTTTCTCACAGCGAAATCGATGATAATGGGCAATGAGAGACAGAGGAAAGATTATACACAGAGACGCGCAGTCCGCTTTTAGACAACGTACACTCTGCGAATCTTTATTGTTCGGCTACGCACAAGAGAATCCTCCCAGCGGCACTACATTGCAGGTTAAGATCCAGTTGCAGGTTAAGATCCATACGGGGTGGCCGGTGAATGGTTGTGCAGCGCGAGCAGTCGGTTTTTTTTTATCAATGAAGGAACACGCTAGCTGACGCTGCCTGCGTCGGCGTTGTCTCTCGTGGGCGAGGGCGCGTTCTCGATCCTCGCGAGCTGGTAGTTCAACGTTCATCGCAGAAAGAGCGTTTGCATAGTCAACGCGCGCCGTTCGCTCCCTCTCACCACAAGGCGAGCGCTGAGGCGGTGGCGCCCTCTCTTGCGCTCAAGCAAATGGACAGGACACGACGATGCATGCAAAAAATCACAGCATATCCACGGAGTGAATGATGATGAGTGGGCGAAGCTGCGGAGGTTCATCGGTAAACCGTGAATCTTCCGTGAATTCTGCCCAGTACATCATCACCGACGTGAGATCGGGCGCGTTTATACTAAAGGTTCGATGAGAGTTACGACGACTTGCAGCTCACTTTTATTTTACATGTACGCTGTGAATTTTCATTGTTTAATCAGGCACAGGAGAAATCGCACACGCGCACTACCTTGGAGGTCAAAATCCAGTGCCTATATATACTGGGTGGTCAGTGAACGGTTGTGCAGCGCGAGCGGTCGGTTTTTTCAATCAAGACGGTGCCTGCGTCGGCGCCGCTGCGCCGCGAGGCAAGATAGAGGGGGGGGGGGACCGTAGGAGAGGAGAAAGAGGGGGAAGCGTAGGAGAGGAGAGGGCGATACATTTCACGTACTGTCGCAGAGCATTGTCTTTAGGGAGCCTTCATGTGTGCACGCCCCCTCCATTTTAAGACTGGTTACACACTACTACGACGGGGACGAACGGGCGCTGCTATAAGGAGCTTCGCTCCTAAAAAAATGGGTCACGGCGTTTCACGCGGTGAGAGCAAGGAGGTTAAAAAAAATTGCTGGAGTGGCGATTATTGCGCAAGAGTGAAGCCGTGCCCACCAAAAGATGGCGGCTGCGCCCGCCATCTTAGTAGGGGCACGATCAACCATCGGCGTTTGGCGAAGGAAAGCGAGCGTTTTCCACGCACGCCAGAGAAGTTGGCAGCTTTCACGGGTCAGGTACTGCTGCAAGTGTGTCTTTGTGCTACTAGTTTTCGTGAGTAAGCCTCAAAGTCATGCCAAATTTTATTGGATATCAATCGCCAATACTCCTCTCGACGGATTACTTTTGTCGGCAACAACGATCTTTTATTCTATAATTCATGTAGCTCTTACACTAACACGTCAAAGCCATTTGATGTCTAAGTAGGCACCACCAGAAAAGAGCATGTTTCCGAGCTCTTTGGTGGGCAAAAGCTGGCTTCACTTTCGCTGGCAAGGCGTTTCGAGAGCTTCCACTCCAGAATTTTTTTAGATGCGAAGTATCTTAAGGCGGAGCTCAATCCGGTGGTGGTGGTGGTGTGCGGCGTGACCACCCTTACGGCGCATGCGCATACCCTCTCCACACACCTCTCCACTCCGCCTCACCATTCCCCATGTCCTCTACCCCTCTCCCCTTCCCCTCTCCACTCACCCTCTCCACTCACATTTCTCCCCTCCCCTCTCCACCTTCCCTCTCCACTTCCCCTCTCCCATACCCCTCTCCACTTCCCTCTCCCATACCCCTCTCCACTCAACCTCTCCACTACCCCTCTCTCCTCACCCTTTCCACTCTTCCTCTGAAACGCGGGCTAGACATGCCGAAATTCTCTCCTGCGCAACGCCGCGATGAGCTCGAGCGCATGCGCGTCCCCTCCCCTTCTCTCTCCTCTCCTACGCTGCCCCCCTCTCGCCCGCCTGTCAACCGCGTTCCCCGCTCACCCTGTGAGAATTAACAGCCAGGCTAGATGGAAGATACGACACGCGTAGCGTCCCTCTTCGCGTTCCACGACGCGAGGTCGGTAGCATGCCCAACGAACGCCAACAGAACGCGATCGTGCAAGTGCTCCGGCTTCGCATAGCCTCATGGTCTCCTTTAGCGGGAGATGGTGTAATTTTGTTAAACCTCCTTGGCTGAGACCCTAAGGTGCTTCGCCCATAAAAAAAGAAAGTGTTCAAAGAAAAAGTGCTTTTCTCGGTATCACATGTAGAGAGAATATAACTTGAACCGTAACGCAGCTTCAGATTTGCATTTACCTTTTATTCCGTGTAAAGGATATGAAGTAAGTGAAAAACTAACCATCGCTGCTTCTTAATTTCGAAGACGAGGTTGTGGTTAATCAGATACGCTTATCCAATCTGCGGAATGCACCTGAACGAGCATGGTGGATTTTTCAAGATTACGTTAGTTGTAATGCCACCATAGTTTCGGCTCCAACAGCAATGCTGTGCTCGGGTGGACCATAGAGAAAGAAAAAAGTTAAGAGAGGACAATCCGCGAAATCTGGCCTCAGGAAGTACGTCACGACTACGTAACGAACTAGTGCTCTCACCAAACGCCAGAGGACGCAAGCGCGAAAAAAGAATAAGTTGTCATCAATCCAACAGAATTGTTTTTACAAAATAATAATTATACGCCCGAAGTTGGCACGTTCTTTATACATAAAAACAATTTACTCAACACACCTTACTTGGTTATTTTCATTCAGCCGTACTGTCATAAACACCATCTCAAAGCGACAAACCCATGCATGACAGCAGGAAGGTTTCGTCCACGTCGGCTGCGTCGGTGTTTTCGTGTGTGAGGCAACAGGTGAGGCACGTTTGCAAGAGAAGCTTGTAGAATGAGATGTTGTTGGGCTAGTTGGGTCATTATCAGAAAGAGGTTACATGCGCGTAGACACCAGAGAATAGAAGCCCGCACACACACACACACGTTGCTCTTCGCATGTGTGCGTGTTTCTGACCTGGTGGTCTTATTCGCGCAGTTATAACCTTTTTCTGAAGGTTGTAAGGACGGCGAGGTTCGCTAAAAAAAACAGTTTACGGCTCTATGCGGCAGCTAGACGTGAACATTGTGCAACGTATGCGTCAAGCCAAGGCGACGCGTGCTGCGTCTGCCACCGATGCCAGCGTCTCTGCGCTGAGCTCGGTGACGAAACACTGAGGAGCGTTCGCTGGTCCTCGCATGCTTCACGGCGCGTTTCCCGAAGCCTCGGACCACGAATAAATTCTAAATTTTCTGGTATATTGTGTCCTGTGGTTTCTGTACGCTCTTTTTTTTTTCGGTGCTATATTTCGGTGAAACGCAGTCGTGACTCGCGACTTGATTGTATGTGTATTTCACTTCTTCCTTCTTTAAACTTTGTGCGCTGGGTTTTTGCCAGAGATCCTTACGGCCTAGTGTGTCATACTTCACCAGCTTCTGCCAACTCTAGCGATGTGTGCGTTGTCTGTGTTCTCTCTGTATTTGTTACAATTTATTTGTAAGCCGAGATGCATTTGTTGTCTACCTTGCATTTCTGTGCGGTGTTGTTCTCATTTTGTGCTTTTTATATGCTCAGCCTCTACCGTGCCTTGTAATAAAAAACATTGCGGATACGCTGTGTCTTTGATTGATATATAGATTGACCGCTTGTTCCAAAGAAAAACACAAGCGCGATAAATGAAGCCGTAGTGAATTATGATTTCCTGCATCTTTTCCATTATAACTTAAATGAAATAAAAATTACGTCACGACATCAATTCGCACGAACCATTGAACTATACAAAATAGGGAATCGCTAATTGAAAACGACAAACAATAGCTTTGCCATTTGGGCGAAGAAATAAGTAACTTTCGCCGTAGCCAAACGTCGGTTACGCACAGTAATTCAAAATTCGCGCCAGTGAAACCGAAACAGGAAGCGCAGGCCACTTGCTCTCACCATCCACCAGGTGCGCTAGGGTCGATTGGGCCGCTGGGGTCTATGGGAGTGTCCACTCACTTTTTTTTCTTTCTCTATGGGTGGACACCGATATAGGCTGTGTTCCAATTCTGGACAGCATCGTAGACAGTCTACGCTGACAGCTTAGAAGACAGCATCGAGGTCATGTTGTCCGACAAATGGAACGCGTCCAGAAGACGTCTACGCGACGCGATGCCACCTCGCGTCAAGAAGAGAAAGCTAAGAAAAACAAACGTAAATGTTCTTTCTTTAGCCTCTTTCGTGTTCAAACCTATGAAAAAATTAACGTAGCTTACATTGAGCGCCTGGAAAAGCGCCTACTGGTGTACAGACGACCATACCGGCGAGATCCGAGCTACGCGAGCATTGCGCTGAGCCGCCATCTTGCTTGGACAGCAAAGTAGCCTGCATCGTTTTTGTCTTTCTCGAAGCTGTCTATTTTGCCGGCTACGTGAGAATTGGAATGGGACTTAAGATGGCTGCTGTCCACTTAGCTGTCTATCTAGCCGTCTACGCTGAGTATTGGAACACACCCATACTTACACGCACGTTTTCTTCGAGACAAGTCCCATAATGCCGTGCATAGTGCTTTGGGGGCGTCACTGAAGTTTTCTAAACAGAGATGGTTCAATTAGAGGGGCAGCTCGGTGCCCTGCCGTAGGAGTGCATATTTTGTGCTATAAATTGTTCACCTTTTAAGGGAAGGTTGTTTTAAGTCCCACATTTCAGCGGCGGCATCTTGCGCGAAAAACCCGGCGCCGCCGTTCATACAGAAACGCGGCCCTCAAAAGTATGCCGGTCACATGCATTCTTGTATGCGCCTGTTTCCTATACACAAAAGAAAGAAAGAGAAAAAGAAAGCAAAGTTGTGTACCTGCAACGCGCAGACCAAGCCTCCTTTGCCCCCTTTTTCTCGGTAAGGGAAGGATTCCTGAATTTTTTTTTTCAGCATACGAAATGCTGCTGATCTGTAGGTAGAAAACATCACCGCTTAAGCTAAGACACCTTAACAGCCAACGGATAAACACTGTCTTTGCAGTTCAAGCAGCGACGGTACTATCTATATGACGCACTGACCTTTTCAAATCTTTACTTCGTATACAGTGTTTACACGCGTTTGTCCACGTCCGTCCGTCTGTCCGTCCGTCCGTTCGAGCTGAAATGGTCTCTTTATGCAGGCTGTGGTGGAGTAGTTGCCTACACGCCCGCCAAAGCCGTCGCAGTCGTGTTGGCGTAAGCCATTAGTCACAGTTAATTGTTCAATCCACACTAATGCAGAGACCGCCGTGGTTACAAAAAAAAGCGAAATGTACCCTGTATTCTGCGGAGCTAAGGTTCTCATATTATTCTATACACGAGAATGCCTGAATTTTTGTGTAGCAAACCGTTAAGTTCCTCAATCAGCACCGAACTTTACCGACAACCAAGGCAGCATGTGTACCGCGAGAGCAGGCGCCTCCTGCGAAGAGTGCCGTGTTCTTATTCTCCCGTTTTCTTCGTAACTTCGGGCTAAGGAGATGTGATTGCAAATGTGAACCGGAATCGCAATCTCTAATTGTAGCGAAGGCTGCCATCGATAAGCATGGCACTATCGCAGCGGTCTACTGCGCCATTGAATGTCTGGACTGCTATGTTAGGAGCAGGGCCGATATTGGCATTCATTTGCATGCAAAGCGTCACCCGCGTGTTAAATTACGTGGTGTAGGTCATTGTGAATATAGATTAGGTACTGTCATCTTAGGAGCGTATATATCGTTGGATCACTGAAGTTCGAATGTGCCAGTAATTCCCTTACTGCTTCTCTGGATACTGCGTATTGTTCGCAGTGTACTGAGGATTCGCCCAGAATGGTATTACTCATTGACGCATGCCGAGTGGCCGGCATTATCCCCTCAGTCACGCATCCCCTGGTATGCACGCAGTGACAACATTTCTAATATGTTTTTCTTTCGCGAACTCCTGAAATTAGTTCAAGGGTGCGTTCAAGTTGCCTCGTTCTATGGAAACGACAGCCATCGCACTGCGATAACAGCGATAGAGGCAATATCTGCCTCACGGGCATCCTCTTCACTTCGGAAATGAGCTCCCGCAATACATTCAATGGTAAACTGACGACCATGGCGAGAAGCCTTCGTTTGCTGTGCACCTAATATAGGGTTGCGATGATGATGATAATCAGGTCAGGTGATGCAAAGAAGTATAAAGCTGCTATGTACGCTACAAACAAATTCTGTGCCATACTCATCACACACACATGACACTCTTCGCATCTGCTTCGGAAAATGGTTTCATTCACTTGTGTTCACGAAAACAAGAGCCAGAAAAAAATTAAAACATTCCATGCGCTAAATTCAATTGAGTCACCGTGTTTGCAGAATTTCTTAAGGATGTGTCTGGCATGCTGGTAAAAATTATAATTATGCTTGATGGTCGGGGGTTGATATTGTCGGGAGTTGATCGCAATGAATTGTCACAAATGGTGCCACGAAGGCAATGCGTACTCATAGCGGGCAAACAGTTTATCTCCACCAACAAAAGAACAACTGAAAATGTAACTCAATGTTAAAAACGTTCAATTTGGCTCCAAAGGGGTCGCCTTGGGAAAATATTGAGCCTTTGATGTCTTCTTCCAGCCACTGATCAACAAGGTGTTGGTAGCAGCAAGTTACAGCGGTACCCGCATTTCACCGAGTGGGGGCATTCGCTCATAAGTACGTCCACATTTAGGTGCATCAAAACTCGTTCATGACCTCTCACGCATATAGGGCGATCCTGACAACCTTATGTCCGGTTTGGTGATGTCATAAGACTCACAAGTTGATTGACAAGTTCTTTTAACAGCAAAGCTGTTCTACCCCAACGTAAAGTGCGTGACCATGACCGAAAACCATCATCATCATAAACGGGTATGTGCTACAGAATTTCGGCAAATCCCCCTACTCAGCGCTATGGCGTGGCTTGTAATAACAATGATGAGTAGAAAACGAGTACAGAGAGAGAGAGAGAGAAAGAAAGAAAGAGAGAGACGGAAAGTGAGTGATTGTCTTTATTTCTTAGAACGAGGAAGACGGTAGGAAAGAGGGGAGGAGTGCAAGATAACTGTCTCTCAGTGAGAACACCTTAAAGGGCACTAAAGAGAAACAATGAAATTGTTTAGATTGATAAGTGTGCTCGGAGAACTCTTGTGTAGTTTAGTTCACCACCACAGGTTTATATTAGAGGAGGAAAACCAAGTTCAAAGTTATCTTTTTAAATTTCGCGCCGAACTTTGTAATTCGTTACGTAAAAAGACTTCAAAGAGCATTTAACGTATTTGGTGCCACTGGCTCGACGAATTTCCACAAACTGGTTATGTCAATCTCTGGCTCCCTCAGAGGACAATGTACTTCGATTTAACCGATTAGGAACTACGTAGGCCCAAGCAGGCGCCGTCAAAAAAATATGTGACGTCACGGCAAATGGTGCGGGAATTCCAAGGTGGCGTCGCCACCAGCATTTTCTTTTTGCGCGTTTCTCGCTTATTAAGCGTCTTCTCGCAAGCAAGCGTGGTGTTTTTGTATCGTGGAACACTACTTTACTAATGCGAGAAAAATCGTTTTGCTCTTTAGTGACCCTTTAAGCGAAACACTCGCGGGGGATGGGAATGAAGGAGAGAGTGAGGGGGAACAGAAAAGAAAACGTTGGCATCAGCGCTTGAAAGGGAAAGGGTTATGAATGCCTGTTTTTTTTTCTTTTTTTATCAAGCGGCCGTGGTTGCGTACCCGCGGGATCGCACATGGACGTTGAGAAACGCTAGAAAGCAGGAAAAGCAGGTGAAGGACGCCGTGCCGAAACAACTGAGCTTAGAGCGACGAACTACAGCAGGACGCTGACGAAGGCTAGAAAGAGGAGGAAAGACGCCGCGCCGATGCCGCTCCTCTTAGTCTAACCTTGTCACGTCTCCGTTGTCCGGCGCAACCACTTTTGCAAACTGCCCACTACTTCGTCTTTGCAAACATCCCACCACGACCCATCACTGATCCTTTGCAAACTGCCCATTACTTCGTTTTTGCAAACATCCCACTATGACCCATCACCGATCGATCACTTCACCGACAATAAAGCCGTTATAATGAAGGGGGAACGGAAGCCACGTCCAGCTACCACCTACGATTAATAAAATTTCTTGTATAAATATATACAGTGTTTGCGAAGCCAACATTAGCAGCCAACATTAGCAAAAGACTATATTTAGCCAGCACCTGCTTTAGCGAGCGCTTAGCCATGTTAATCCACCATCTCTAGCCGCCACAAACTTACGGAAAAACAACACCAAAACCGTATTGATCGGAAGGTGGAGCAGCGAAATGAACAGAAACGAAAAAGTCGTATCGTACCAGGAAATCCGCAACAACCCTAATCTCTCATTTAACAGACTTCGGATTGCCATCGCACAATTCATTCATTCATTCATTCATTCATTCATTCATTCATTCATTCATTCATTCATTCATTCATTCATTCGTTCGTTCGTTCGTTCGTTCGTTCGTTCGTTCGTTCGTTCATTCATTCATTCATTCATTCATTCATTCATTCATTCATACGTTCGTTCATTCGTTCGTTCATTCGTTCGTTCATTCGTTCGTTCATTCGTTCGTTCGTTCATTCAGCCAGCGAGTCATCCGGTGATTTCTTCATTACTTCATTTCTCAAAATGACCACAAATTACTGTAGGCATTAGTAATGGTACGCTTTGGTTACACAGAGTAATGAAACAGAAATTAAAACAGGACCACCTTCCCTCCTACAATGGT
Source organism: Rhipicephalus sanguineus (assembly GCF_013339695.2). Classification (NCBI taxonomy): domain Eukaryota; kingdom Metazoa; phylum Arthropoda; class Arachnida; order Ixodida; family Ixodidae; genus Rhipicephalus; species Rhipicephalus sanguineus. The sequence goes on from NC_051182.1 coordinate 122,002,841, forward strand.
AGTAGAATACAGGAAGAGAATAAAGAAAGACGCAAAGAAAAAAAATCAAAGGGCAAGTACAAGAGCTGCATATGCCAAGATCCTAACGCAAGGTATTTTGTTGTGTGACTACACTCGTATTAGCGTTAATAGTACAAACTAAATTGACGTAGAAATTGCTGGGGTTATGGAAGTTGGGGCAGTGACGCAGAAAGTTACTGTCCGCCGTAAAGGCGGGCATGAAATGAATAATTATGCGTGAATACATAGTCGCGAGGGTTTCGCCGTGTTTATATCACTGACTGATATTAAACACGGAAAATGTTTGAGGCCCGTGTACTTAGATTTAGGTGCACGTTAAAGAACCCCAGGTGGTTGAAATTTCCGGAGCCCTCCACTACGGCGTGTCTCATAATCATATCGTGGTTTTGGGACGTTAAACCCCAGATATTATTATTATTATATTAAACACGCACATTACGCATCGATAGTCTGAAAACACACGTTGTTGGTGAAACCGATCGCACAGCGCACAAATGGGACGTATCCGAGTGAAACATATCCGCATACTTCGCGATTCGCCGATGCCTGCCGGCTGTAATGAGCGGCATTTACGAGCAACGAATTAAGAGACACACGCAGACACACACAAGCGGAACCGAATGCTCGTTTCCCTATCGATTCTGTACAGTAATCGCCCTCCTGACATAGTAAACCACTT
>NC_051182.1:122003640-122047823 GCF_013339695.2 Rhipicephalus sanguineus
AATTTTTATGTTCACAAGAAAATCTCGACTCCAAATTACGGCTGCTTTCATTACGGCCGGCTCGAACACAGCACCGCCGCTCGACTGGAAATGGGCCGCGCTTATCAAGAATTGCTGCCGATTATCGCTCGTAAGCAGTATCGAATCGAGGTGGAGTGTTGGGTGGAGGAACGCTCTACATTGCCGGGGTTTAATGGAGCCTTAGCGCCTCAAACCAGTGCTGCTGCTCTTTCGCCTTCGTGCCATTTGATCGGGTCCAAACCGAAATTTGAATCATTAGTGCCTGTATTATTGGCAAAAGATACTTGAGAGAAAAAGGAAAAGATGCCTCATTAGAGAGGAGAGCGCGTACCTCATTAATTACTGTGGGAAGAGCAGTGATTTGAAAACAAAAATTGCACATGACCATAGAGATAGACTTGAACGTGACGGAACGAACTATGACGTGTGAGTTTTAGAAGCACGTCTGTGCCTTAGCTCTACTTTGAGCTCTAGTAATTGCGCGGAGCAAGCGAGTAGCAATTAAACAAGCCTAATAGGATTGTTCATATATGTAGGAGAACGGAAAAGGACTCAAATTTTAGAGGCGAAGCCTAGACCAACAGAAAGTTGAGCTAGTGCTTACGTACTCGTGATAATAGAAGTTGGCGTGCAGACGCGGACAGAAGAGCATAGATCAGAGCGACACAAACACCGGCATTTGTGTTGTTCTGATCTATTCTCTTGTGCCCGCGTCTGCACGCCAACTTCTTTTAACATGATGTTGCAGCAGTGCTACTGCTTTCTTGTTCTTTGTACACTCATTATATACAGCTAAAATAATTCCCCCCAGGTTTTCATTGCGATATCTACAACTTTCGTCGAAACCACCCTGGTATCCTAATTGCCCCGAATACATATAACGAATAACCGAACGAGTCTGCTATATTTATTACTCTCTTTCGTAATCGCTACTACATTCCCGTCCTTATAACACCATCAGCTGATCTTCTGTAGCTCAATAAAATGATGAAGCATGCGTCATTACGGAAACAGTGTATTGTAAACACTCGGAAAAAACTTCGCAGAGAGCTACTCTAGGATTTCAGACTAAATGATGAAATAAAGCACAGCACATTGTCCTGTCTGTTCGGCTACGATACTAGAATCAACGACGACTTGAAAATATAGCACGAGAGTCTGCAACAATATTAACAAGGACTTGAAAGCTATTGCACGAAAAGCCGTTGCGCCTACATTCGCAATTTCTTGATTTTATGGCGCAATCTTATAAACTCTATGTATCGAAATTTTGTAGTTCTTCGCTAGCTGTATTCGCTATAGAGTAGGGCGGCTCCCCTCGCCATGGGTGGCTACCGATGTCATCGCCTGTGTACACTACGGGAAAAAGAGGAAGCCATCCGGCAGTAATTACATTACAGTAATTAAATTACATCAATTAAATCACTTTTTCCTCAAATGGGCAACCTAGTGAATTACTTTCGTGAGCTGTTAGTTTAGTAATGCAGTGAATTGCTTCAAACTACTAAATTAAAGAATTACTCACTGCTTTTCCAATTACCTTTAACTGACTTATAGCAGACTAGATAAGTCTGCTATAAGGTGGGTAGATGAGATTAAGAAGTTTGCAGGTATTACGTGGCAGCAGAAAGCACAGGACCGGGTTGATTGGCGGAACATGGGAGAGGCCTTTGCCCTGCAGTGGGCGTAGACAGGCTGATGATGATGATGATGATGATGATGATGACTTATAGCATGTCCACTTGTCCTGTAGCATTAGGTATAGACCATAAAGCAAACAAAAAGTAAGGAGAAATTTATCAGTGCTAAAGCTCAAACGCAGGAAGTTGAACAAACATCTCTGAGATTTCAATGTTATGTGGTGTAAATAAAGTGTAGACGATGTGCACATGAACGATGAACTTTTGTTATAGTACTTTCTTAGTAATTTAATTATTTTGACCAGTTCTACTTTGTAATGTAAGTCAACTACATTTTAAGAAATATGAGAAGCGTAATTAACAACTTAATCACATTTAACCTGTAATTATGACGCCTGTAGGTGTGCTAGTTGGCTGACTAGTCATCATAACATGTGCGTACGCTGCACGACAAAGCAGTGAAGACACAAGTATGCGCAAGACCAGTGAGTGTCTCATTTATATTGTGTTTTCACCCCTTATTCGGGTTCCATGGGCTGCTCGAAGCACAAGTTATGACGATACGAGATTATTCCAACGAAGAATGGACTTATTGAGATCAGCGAAATGGGATTTGAAGGCTCTGGTCCTTCGAGCTTGGTTCAAGAGGGATAACTAACTGTGCAAACCCAAGGACTCTGTTCTTTTGTGTTCCATATATATATATATATATATATATATATATATATATATATATATATATATATATATATATATATACACTGCCAACATATGAATCCTGGTTTTATATGTATGTGTGTAAAACCAGGATCCATATGTTGGTCTTGCTTAGCTTGAAAGAAAGTCGCTTTCTGACTTGCTGTGAGAGGTATCGTGACGTGCATGGAGCAAGAAAAGGGGCACGGAGTAAAATGCGGAAAAGAAATTGGCCTGCTGGCAACTTGACGCATCTCGTAAGAGATATCGTTCGTCATGTAGACAGCTGCGAGATGATACGCATTGCGGTCTAGCACGTTACAGGCAGCCAGAAAGGGCAACAAGGAGGGAAACAAGCCTGATAAAATTGGGCGCGGAAACAAGTAAAACCGCTACCAGCACACTCGCATCAATCTAGGAACAAGCATATGGGAAGTAATTCTAGGGGAGAGTCAGAGAGCGAGAGACATTAATTCCAGCAGGATAGAAGAAGGGCCGGGAACTCTTCTGGAACCACTCAGCTTCGGTGCTGAAGGATCTTGCACGGGAACTCGCCCGACGTTCTTAATGAGCCCGAATTCCAGTCATTCCAGCATCGACGCGAGCAGTAATTCAGACGATGAAATAAAGCCCCCTTTTCGCAAGGGCAAGGCGGACGCAGTCCTTTGACCTAGTTTTCACACTGCATGCCTTTATTCGAGGCATAAAGAAAAAAGAAAGCTGCACCAGCCTAAGCACGTTCGCTGTATGTAACAGCATGGCCTCGTCTGTTTCATTCTCGTGCTTCTTTTTCTCGTCAAGACTTTCTTACCCGCCATAGTAGTGCTTTTTTTTTTTTTGTCAAAGAGATAAGTTGTACGCCAATTTTTACGAGTACATCAAAGCGGCGGCTTCAGAGCATATCACATACCTGGATAAAGATTTACAGTTTCTTTGACTGCGATCCCAGAACAGAAAAGGTGTTCTTTAACTCATTTTTTGTTGAGTCCTGACTGGCCACACGTGTAACTATCTTTTAAACACGCACGTTAATTCTTTTTTTGAGAATACGGACGTCGCACGACTCTCCGAAGAGAGTTCGTGTGTCTCTTTAAGGGGAGTTATATATGTGGCAAGTCAGCGTCTTCCAATATAGAGTAGAAGGAATCTTGTTTTTACTTAGAGTGTAACACTAAAGATACCAAAGACGAAAGAAAGCCTATGCTCTTATGAGATACCCATTCAAGTTACTCTGACGTCGTCGATCAACTGCATTGTTAATCCTTACTAGTTGTTCTCTACTGGTCGCGCAGACATAACTGGTTTTGCATGCAGATACTTAATTACCTTAACACCAGATTCACCTTGTCCAATAATTATCACTTTATTCACTTGACATGGCTTCACTATATTAAGAATGGGCTTGTTCAAGACAGAAAAGAGAAGCTGTGATGGTGATTATGTAAAAATTGAGAAAAATTAGTCCTGTAAACACTTACATGGCAATTAGTTAGGTTGACGTGAATTATATAATTGTGTATGGGAGTGTATATCATTTATACGTATACGCGAAATTTTGTCCGAAACCAAGGCCACACGCTCGTTAACGGTATAATTTAATGAGCAAAGCTGGCGCAAAGAATGTGCTAGTCCTAACCAACTTTTATTTTATAAGAACGTGGACTGAAGCGGTAATAATAATATTTGGGGTTTTACGTCCCTATACCACGATGTGATTATTAGAGACGCTTTGTGGGGGGCTCCGGAAATTTCGACCATCTGGTGTTCTTTAAGGTGGAAGGCCACTCAAAAGAAGTTTTTTTAGGAGCAGCCACCGTTGAAATATCTTTTGCTTGAAAACAAGCATGTCTCATTTAACTTACCCAGTCATTTATAGTGCAAAGTATTGATTATTTACTTTTTGGGAGGTGATCTTTGTCAAAAATTGCCTTAAAAGTGGTAGTCTCGCCAGCCGTGATAAGTAACTAATGGGTGGCTTAATTCAGCAAGGCTTTGGCATTTTTGTAACTAAAGGTTTGAGATATGCAATGAACTAGGATAAATAATATCCAGCAAATATGAAGGAAGTAATGTTAAAACAGCAAAAAGACGGGGGAAAAAGAGTCAATTTAGACTGAACCTGTCTAAAAAATTAGCTGTGAATTTAAAAATATTCCATCAATTTCTTTTATTCTAGTTCATTGCACAGATATATACGTTATCAACTATTATATAAAATTTCAGATCGAAGTACACACTTCGAAAAAAGTTATGAAAGTTGGCGTCACATGACTTGGAGCAAATTGCTTATTTTGAGAAAAACGCAAAGATTTCAGAGATTGCATGAGGTGTGCGTGCCCCCTATGGCTGTTTTTAGAGATTTAAAAACAATTAGAAACAGCAAAGTTATATTTAGTGACATCCTCTTATGTAACAGGCACAATAAAATTTATAAAGTAATTGAATATCATTATTATAGACGATTAGTTTCGAAAAAACATGATGTGATTTCGGTTTCGCTATACGAGCATGGGTATGGAAAACTTGCTGTAACTTGCAAAGTAATGATGATAGGAGGATAACTTTTGTTGCAACATATTTTTGAATGGTGGGGCGTCCACAAAAAACAAAAAACTAAAAATCGACCTCCTGAAAAAATTTGACTTTTGAAGGTGGCCTACCACCTTAACGTGCACTGACATCGCACAGGACACGGGCCGCTAACATTGCCTCCGTCAAAATGTGACCGCCGCTGCTGGGTTTGAACCCGCGACCTTCGAGTCAGCAGCTGAGCACCGTAACGAGTGCCACTGAGGCTTAAAAGTGAAGCAGTAACTTCCATAAGAACAACATACGACGCGCATTTGTAAATTTATTCATTATTAAATATGTCAGAGTACATTGCTCTGTTGAGCACAAAACTCTCTTTGGTACTGCAGTTACTCCTTCCGAGTAACACTTTCCTGGCACGTGCATTTTTCATTTCGAATATATGTCACCGCTCAATATTAATTAGGCCTGCTGTTAGTCGTTACCTATGCGCGTACTCACTAAATTTATTTTAGCACACACATTCATGGTCACCTCTTTTCGTTAACTTTTTAATCGTCCTTTCACATATTTCATTCACTGCAACACTCCTGGCTTCCGAAAAAGCCATGCATCACTCAGCAAGGATTGCACAGATTACCTTATTAGTAAGCCATGTGTGCTTGGTATAAGTGCCACGCGAAAAGAATAAAAAAAATTGATAGAAAGCTATTCATCAATAAAAACAAATCTAGGGAAACATTTGCCATGTATTATCTCGATATTAAAAGGGCAGCAATTCACTCGCCTATGTTCCTTGTCTTTTTTATTTCTGAACAAATATTGAAATTCACATGCGATACATACTTTAAAGAATAAGATAAAAAATTATTCTTGCCGCCGTTTTTTCGCTCTACAGATTTTCGGTAAAGAATGGCACTTTTGAGGTGAGACCTCCCTCCTTCCCCCATTTAAAGTAAAATTCTAATTTATGCAAATGAACCTCCACCGAGTGCTTATAATGTATTCCCGAAGAATGCTGCGTCGCCACATTTAAAACTCAGCTCGTCGTTTTCTCTTCTTTCCGTCGCTCTAGAATCCTCAGTGGATTTATTCGGACATTCTTTACTTAACGTACGTTACGCCCACTGCAAGTTGGCTTAACGCACGTGCAAGCATTGACAACACAGGGCTAGAGAAGAGACTAAACTTTAGCGAAGGCCATGGCTCAGTCACCTAAGCGAAAGCGACGCACGGATTTATTAAGATCAATACCTATCGTTTTCCAGAAGCCTCGGTTTGCGGGTGAAATATGAAAAGGAGGAGGAGGAAAAAAATTACACCATCTCCCGCTAAAGGGGACCATGAGGCGATGCGAAGCCGGAGCACTTGCACGATCGCGTTCCGTTGGCGTTCGTTGGGCTTGCTACCGACCTCGGGCAGGCTACCAACCTCGCGTCGTGGAACGCGAAGAGGGACACTACGCGCGTCGTGTCTTCCCTCTAGCCTGGCCGTTAATTCTCACGGGGCGAGCGGGGCACGCGGTCGACAGGCGTGCGTGAGGGGGGCAGCGTAGGAGAGGAGAGAGAGGGGGAGGGGACGCGCATGCGCTCGAGCTCATCGCGACGTTGCGCAGGATAGAATTTCGGCATGTCGAGCCCGCATTTCAGAGTCGTCAACCGAAGCAAGCGCTGGGCTGAACGCGCGCAGCGCTCTACCACTTGAAGGAGAGGAGACTAGAGGATGAGAAGTAGCGCATGCGCCGCGAGAACAGAAGCAAGAACGCAGGAGAAGCGCAAGGAGGTGCTGGGAGAGAAGTGGAGAGAGTAACGCGCAGCTGTTGGAGATAGGGAAGGAGGAGAGTTGCGCATGCGTAGTGTGAGTGCGGACGCCCACGCCGCGGGACATTCCCCCGAGCAAGAGATGCTTCGCATCTAAAAACGGAAGGACAGGGAGGTTAGCCCGAATATAGTTAGAAGCACTACATGATGATGAGGGACGCCTGTAGTGGGGGATTCCGCATGATTGTTGACCTTAGATGCCTCATCAAACGCGAAAGGTGACCTTCGGTGGCGTAGGCGTCAATACGATGAGATGCAAAATCCCATCATGTGACGTCATCATGAAATAACATGGTCAACATTCCTGACGTCAATATGACGTCAATCAACGTGGCGCCATATGATGACTTCATCAAATGACCTCATCGCTTGGTGAAAGGTGGGCCGATGCCGGACGCATTGCAACAGCACGTGAGGTGCAAAAAGATTGCATGCCTCCGATCCCAGGACGCATTGTGAAAGCACTGTAGGTGACAGAAATCTTGCGGGTGCGGGGTCCATACAATTGACTGTGATGAAGGAAAAGGAGATGCATTTTCCCTCCAGTCATCTCAGGCAGATGCGTAAAGGACCCATGACTTTTTGAACATGCACCTAAATTGAAGTATATGTTTCCTCTTGCATTAGGCATCCATTGGAAAGGGGCCGCCGTGGTACAGAAAGTCAACATCAGCCGAAAACACATTTGACCTTAAGCCCGAGGCGACCTGAGCACATGTGCGAAGCGATAGTCGATCAAAAAGCGAATCGGCTCATGGTAAAATACGGTAGGCGTACAAAGGAAGACACAAGGGTGAAGTGACGACACCACAAGTGTTGTCCCGACCTCTGCTGTATCCGTGCTTAGTCGCCCACCGTCTTTTGTCATGAATCTCTACCAACTGGCTCCGCTGTCTGTCATATTGAACGAATCGGTAACCGCAAACAGAATAAAATGAAGCCGTAAATGAATAATACTAACGTACTAGTTCAGCAAGAAAACTTCTATTCTGAACTGTCGTGTGTCGTCATTGCAGGCTTGTCATGTCCAGCTTTGCTTTTTACCATGAAGTGAGGAGGAAAAAATCTTTCACGCAATGGTCCCCGCTGTGCTTTGAGCGCTTGCCGATGAAGCGCGTCTACGCGTTTTTGTGCTCTCGTTTTCCCTTTTGTCGGTATCGCCTCTCTGCAATTAAGAGTTAAGACATACATGTGAGCTGCGTGCTACTGGTCAGATTGCACATCGTATCAATAATGCATAAGATTATTTGTCATATTGCGTTTATTACATACCAGGAGTTTATTTATATTTTCTGTGTGTGTGTGTGTGTGTGTGTGTGTGTGTGTGTGTGTGTGTGTGTGTGTGTGTGTGTGTGTGTGTGTGTGTGTGTGTGTGTGTGTGTGTGTGTGTGTGTGTGTGTGTGTGTGTGTGTGTGTGCTGCGAAGGTGCATAGAGCTATGTTCTGGTGGACCATGTCCGCGGACAAAAAACGCGTATAACAACGATTTTCTGCGAAACCAATTACTTCGACTAATTCAGCTTGTTTCAGACAAAAAAATGGACACAACGCAAAGGCAAGCATTACGGCGTATGATTTCGCCGACATGACGTAAGGGCGTGAACAATCTCACCTCACTGACGAGACGACTTGCATAAGAAGGGAGTTTCATTCCATTTTTTGTACTTTTGAAACAATGGTGTGTCCTATGTAATATGTGATTTCATTTTAAAGCTACCGTTGATGAAATAATGTGTCATTAGCAAGAGAAACACAGAGGTATTTGAGTGTACGCCTCTTTATTCGCTCAAAAGTAGTAAATAAATATGCTGTGTACGCTCACTAGAGCAATATTTATTTTTACCAGACCCACCATAGTCTCAGCTTCCCTGGCTTCCATCTTCACGGTATTGAAATGAATCTGATCGTTTTGCTCATGAATGCGCTTAGATCAAGTTTCGCGTTATTGAACCCCGAGGTGGTGAGAATGAAACCAGAACCCGCCACTACGACGCGCCTCCTTTTGTTTTGTTATTTTGGCCATAGGAAACCGCAAGAATTTATTCTTGTTACCTTCATCCTTCAATTACGATCTCGCGCATGCATTTACATTTGCCCCCGTCTATGTAGGCTATAAGGCTGCAGAAAGGTTCTGTGTCAAGGACAAAGAAGCCGCGATATGCGATATACAGTGAAACAATTGATACAAGGATCCATTCATTCATCTGTCCTCGCTGTCCACACCGGGCTATGCAGAGAGTTGAAGGAGACGCTACGGCTCAGACAGACGGTCTCAGGTGGTGAGAAGCTATATTTCATGTCCGGTAAGGGACAGGGGACCCCGGATCTCGAGTTGAAGACGGCGCCATATATAGTATAAAATATGACGCGAGCCTCTCGTCCAGATACCGAATGCTCCAAGTCCATGCGATGCGCGATGGCTGGGCCTCGTGTAGCTCATTCTGTAAGCACGGCATTCGCCCGGAAAAGGCTTTGCCTTTCTACGGTAACAGCTGTCATCAGAGTTCGCGAGAAGTGGCTTTGTGGCGTCCTTGTCTTTGTTATTGTCCTCCTTATGGACGGAGGTGCTGCGACAGGGTCGTATTTCCGTCGCTCTCTGTATATGATAAATCGCGGGCACGTAATCAATGTTCGTTTCCTGTGAAGAAGACGCGAAACAACACACTGCATGTATGTAATGATGGATAATTAGACGTACAGCAACATTTCCGAACGCCGTGCACCGGACAAACACCAGACATACAGTAGAAGTAACAGGCGTTGCAAGACTGATATAAATGTCGAGAGGTGAATTTTTTTTTTTTTTGCACGGATACATTAACCCCTATAAGAAAATATCCTGCGCCTAAGGTTACTACAGTGAACTTGCACTTGTACGAACGTCTGTTTAACGAATATTTCAACAAATGGCGTGTACGTTACCACAGTCAGTCTACTGTCACGTGATACTTTGTGGTTATAAAAGGTGGTGGCTATACTACCACCTCAAAGCGCAACAAAGAGTGTTCAATAAGGAGCAGCGATACAAGATATCTGGATGACTAGCAAAGCATGCAAATGCGTTAGCCTGACGAAGGGAACGCCCCTAGATTCGCTGTTTCATCGGTGTCCGCGAAGCGGAGCTGGTTGGATTTTTTAACGTGGACCTAAATGTAACTACACAGCATCTAGTATTTCGCCTCCATCGAAATGCGCCCGCCGCGGCCGGGGTCCGATCCCGCGACCTTCGAATCAGCAGTAGAGCGCCGTAACCACTACGCCACCGCGGCGGGCAAAGGCTACTATATTACCCGCTATGATCGTCATCGTCATATTATCACACGCATTGTAGAACACGCGCGAATAACATGCTTCGGATCGTGATAGGCTAACACGGAGCGCTAATACCGCAGCGTGAATTGCCTGGTATGGCTGGCACTGCTAAAGAAACCCTGGTGAGGGTCGTGATGGACGACTTACGGATGGCATGAAACCGCGAACCGTTCTCACGTGATGCGCCGTTCGTCAAAAACGAGCGCCATCCCTGAGCTCAACCCCGTCATAATCACGCACCGTCGATTACGATCGTTGGTAAGCCCAGCATCGTCCCGATGCTGGGCTTACCAAAGAAGTTAAGCAGGTTCCCCCCGCCCCCCGCCCCTTTGTTTGAAAAGGCGCACAGCGTTACAGTTAAAGCTGAAGTTTGAGCTAGTTGGTCTTGACTTAAATGCGTAATATAGCGGAACAAAACAAGGACAGAGGAAGAAGCACACAGGACGACCGCTAGACTTCAACTGACAGCTGGCAATGGCGACAAGGTTGGCGTAGGTTGCAGAAGGATTGGTACACAAAGCGAAAGGAACAACACGGCCCATACAATTAGAAAGTGTTACAGTTAAAGCTGAAATTTGGGCTAGTTGGCCTTCACCTAAATACATACTGTTGAAGTCTAGCGGTCGTCCTGTGTGCTTCTTTCTCTCTCCTTGTTTTGTTCCGAGCTATATTATGCATTTGCGCACAGCGTCCTCCTCCGCCCCGCAAGCGAAGTTGACGCGCCCATGCCTAACTACTTGCTTAAGTGCAATGTACCGACTTGTCATCGATTACTGTAAATATATGTCGCCGTTCTATACCTTTATCTGTCACCAGTAACATTGTCGAGGTTCTAAAACACTTGCCAATGGACATGGGAGGCCGTTAGAAGAAACACTGACTTGATCTTTGTGTTCTTCGAGTAAAGAACACTCGACCTTCGAGGTTCAAATCACCGCCGGTGCCAGGGGGATCCCAGGTTGATATACGGGATGTCGTTTAAGCGCACTGCATATGAAAGCACTCCGCTTCAAGCGGTGTTGGTGCGGCACGTGCGAACAACTGTCCCGCCCACAGTGTGGGAATGGATCAGGGACCAAGATGTTTAAATTAGTGATCTGTTATCGGTACTAGATACCCGACCCACATCAAACCCTCTGACACAAGTGAAACATGTGCTATAGTTTTAGTTTAGTATAAATTGAAGACTCAGCTTGGTTTCGACGGTGCTTTCCTGGCTGATATGCTCAGTTTGATACATAGCGCGCTAATCAGTGAACGTTGGCGAGACCTTGTTCAGTGAAGGGCATTTTGTTTTTACTCTATAATCAGGATCCGCTCTTTGCTGCGGCCAGCTTACTTCTCCATTCCGCGAGGTTTTAAAGATCAGTCTTAAGCTCACTACCACAATCGTGTGATTGTACAAAGGTAAGGTGGTGAATTTTTCCGCACAATGAACGGTTTTGTATAGGACGTGCGCTGTCCACCACTTAGACGTGCGTCGCAACTTCGCCCTTCGACATCCCATTGCCTTCAGTGTCACATCGCCCTTCAACATTATGCAGGCCGTAGGCGTGCACACGAGGGGGGTAGGTGGTGGCTGCGTTCCCCCAAACCATCTGAGTGGGGCACCAAGTCCTGCCCCATGCCTTTACTCAGCCGGACTCGTCATTGTTTAAAGTGCATGGTTTTGGCCACGCATGTGTTTAATGATGATGACGGCTGAGGACCACTAATGTTGCATTCCAAGAGCTGTCTACTTACCATTTTTACCCCCGGAAAGCGCGGGATCAAAACATACGTCGTGAGGAGCACATTGTCTCTTCCTTTTCATTTTTGCATCCACTGGAGAGGTTATTTTCGTTCGAGCTCAACCACCCCCCCCGGGGGGGGGGGGGGCGAGGTGAGCAAGTGAGACTTCAGCACACCCTAATCTGGAACCTCGCGCACACCTATGATCCAGGCGGTACAAGATGTCGGACGGATATTATTCTTATTGTGGTACATTGCTGTCAGTGCTATCTGAGCACCTACTGCAAAGACCAAAAGCGGCTTCACCGGAATCGTCATCTTCAAAGCGCGTAGGATGTAGGCCTAAATCGTTGAAGGTGCCGGCATCGCCAGTGCATCAGCACGTCCACTGTCGCAAGAAATGATGCCCCGTCTTTCTGTGCAGAAGTGTTCAGCGCTCTGTTTCCTCTCTTCTATCCCCTCCTGTCGTTTGCGCTGTTAAGCACTCTTTATCATGTTGTACCAACACGCCGAATCCTACTTTCTCTTGAGATAGACATTTGCTTTGGCTGATAACGATATAGATGGCATGCTGATGCATTTTTCTTTGAGACATGAGATCTTGTGAGTTTCAATAATTCGGCCTGTATTTTCATTCATTTTTTTTTTTTTGCAACTGCAATGCAACTTTGAAATTCAGGTTCACAACAACATTTATCGCAGTGAAGGGCCAGCGAACCCCCTCTCTGGGTTCTCACGTTATACGCATGCTCGCGAAGGTGGTCGTTGATACAGCTACCTGTTTGACCTATAAGAAAGCGGTTAAATGTTAGCAGACTATGACACACAATCCCTTCGACGCAGTTTACTTATCTGGTTTGTTGATTCTTTTTACAAGGTTTCTACTGTTTGAAGTTTGGGTTGGTCATTTTGAACACCGAAGCAAGTTTCTTTGGCGCGGAAAACAAAACCCTAAGATCAGCTCTTCGCGCAATATTTTTGATGTAGGGCCAAAATTTATGAATGTAAGTATTTTCTTTTATCCCTCTCTTGAGGAGGGAGGGGGCATGTTCGGAGCAGAAGCTTTCATATTCCTAACCAGTTTCTCTGCTACGGAAACAACCAGTTCTCCAGGGTAACCTGCCTGTGATGGACGTGCTGCTTTGGCTCATTTGGTGGAGCAGGACTTTTCCACGGCATTCTTTTATTGCGATAGAAATTATATGGACAGTCTCGACCGGTTTTTGCCGTCGCCGTTGCCGTCATGTCCTTCCGGTATGAAGTCCAAATTCATAAGAGCCCCCCCCCCCGCGCATTTTATGTTCTACAGCGGTTAAAAGCGCGCGAGCGGGGGCGACGAACGCGGCCGAAGCAGAGATCAAACGAGCCGGCCCATTTCCGTCGCTCGGAGGGTGCGTGCGATAACATCACCCCGCTCGTGAGTCCTGTCGTCGACAGGAAACGCCCCGCTCGTCTTTAACGGCCATGAAAAGACACGAGATGGGGGGGGGGGGGGGTTTGTCGCGCTAGCAGCCACTTTGAACTTTGAATCTAAGGGCGCGGTCGCGATCGCTGGCGCGCGCGCTATCTCGAAAGCCATCACTACGGGCGGCTTGTATACCCTTCCACGTGCTGCGTTCTCAACGTGAAGTGACTATGCGGAGAGCATCCCTCCCTGGAGCGGCCGTATTCTCTTACACGAGTGTTTTGCAGTTACGAGAGATCGGATAAAAAACAGTTAGCTGCCAACCTCACTTCGTGTAACACTACAATTTGATGCTATCGCATTCATTGCTTAGCCCTTGCGGTGAAACTGTGACTTTTTTTGGCAAAGATTAGCGATTCCCTTTTTCACTAGCTTCGAGCTGCCTGAGTTAAAGTAAAGAATTCGTTTATTCGCTCGGGGTTCATAGGACAAGCGCAGGTGGTTTTCTGAGAAACTGAGGCTGACATGAACAAAACGAATGGTCCCTTCGCTGGGAAGTTCTTGAGTGACATGCGAAGGGTGTAGGCATTTTTCAACAAGCCCCTCTTTTTTTGTGCCCAACAGACCTCAGGTTGTATCCCCCCCCTCCTTCGGAAAAAGAAGCTATGGCTACACCACCGAGCGCCGGTCTTAGTATGTGCCTAAACATTGTAAAAATCGGTGGCTGCGCATCGGCAATAGGAAATCCGACCCAGTACCTCCCGCACTGGCGGCGGACACTCTACTACAATTTAGAGACAGCGCTAATGGACAGGTGTGGCGTGCACCTGCTTTACCTTGCGATTCTTAAATCGGGAAAGCGCAACATTTCGTCGCGCCCGAACTTTCGTTTTTTTGCGAGCAATGCAGTGAGGCAGCAGAAAAAATTTTACTCTGAGTCCTCAATTCTGAAGAGCGGAAAGTGCGAGCGCGCATTCGTACACCTCTACCCTCTTTCTTTCTTTGCTGAATTATCAATAACAACAATATCTGGGGTTTAAATTCCCAAAACCACGATATGATTATGAGAGACGCCGTAGTGGAGGGCTTCGGAAATTTCGACCACCTGGGGTTCTTTAACGTGCACCTAAATCTAAGTACCTTTGCTGAATGTCCCTGCAAAAAAAGAGATGAGGAAAGTCAGAGCCCGCAAAAAGCGCCAGGCGCTTCTAATAAGGAAATCGTTTGGTTTGAGAAATGAGGTGGGAGATTGGTCACTAGGTAGTTAGCAGGTCATGTGCAATAATGTGTTCCCTGGCAGGTAAACGAAAAAAAAAAAGAAACTGTCAATCAACTTCTGAGTCTTATGACGTCAAGAAACCAGATATAAAGGTTGTGAGGGGCGCCCTACGTGAGAGCTCATGAACGAAACACCTAAATCTAAATGTACACCAGCGCTTTTGAGTGCTCCACTCAGTGAAATGAAGCCGCCGCTGTGGATTATAGCAACCTACACCTTATTGATCAGCGGCTGAACGAACGCCGCGAAAGCTCGATGTTTTCTCTTTTGAGCCAATGACAATGTTTTCAACATGGAGTAAAGTTTTAAGTTGCTCTTTTGGTGAAGATAAAACGCTCGCCAGCTCTATGCTCTCGTTGAGTCCGTGGCACCGTTACAAGCGCCTTAAACGACCGATTCATGGCGATACGAATGACTCCAACAGCAAAATTAACTCTCGACTCATAAGCATAACCATCATGTTTACCTGCATGCCAGACACACGCGACGCGCTTTGCAAAACACAGGGCGCTATTGAAATTACCGCACGGAAATGTTCTATTGTTTCTGGCTTTCGTTTTCGTTGAGAACATAAGTGACACAAACTATCTTACCGAAGCAGACGCGAAGAGTGAGTGATATTTATTTGCCTATGCGGTATTTGCTTTGCAGCGTGCATAGCTGCTTTATTCTGCTGTCCATGACCTGGCCTCCTCTATCATCATCATCATCATCACGTCCACTACAGGACAAAGGCCTCTCTCAATGGTCTCCAATTTACTCTGCATGTCTTGCTCGTAGGGGTGTGCGAATATTCGAGTTCCGAAATCGTATCGAATGTTACCTAATCGAATAATTCGATTCGACTTTCGCATAGATAGTATTCGAAGTTTCGAATAATTCGACATCAGGGTGTGTCCAGATAAGATCGAACACGAGGTCCCGGTCACCATTCCCGATTGTGATGAAATTTACTGTAGGTCTAGGCATTACACCCAGAACAATGGTTTCGCAGTTAGTTTTACAAAAAAAAATTTGTTCGCCTGAAAAAAATATATATAAATTTTGGCCGCAAAAAACGCTTTTCCGCCAATTTCGCGATTTCTGAATTTTGAGCGCACCTAGGGAAAAAACGGTGCACTTCTTCGTCACAATATTTATTCCCTTTAAAGAACAACTGAAATACAATCTTATGAGTCTATTATTTCCCTTGCTTGTCGCAGCACGTTTGAAGAAAAAAATCACAAACTTGGCAAATCGCACAAAATACCTCTATTTCAGGTATTTATTGCTGCAAGCAAGTTAAAGTGAGGATAATGAAAATCGGTACATAATAACTTTGATACTTTCGCTCTGTTTTAAAATAATTTGTGTGGTTTTATCCCGCTCCGTTTTACACGATAATTGGGCTGAAACGTAAGTGATTTACCAAAAACGCCGAAATGTGAAAATGATTTTCTCAAAAAGGCCATTTTTAATTTTTTTTAAAATCCCTCTGATTGAAGTCAAGCACGTCATCTACCATTCTGCAGAAAGAAACGTTGCATTATTTTGGTTGCTAACAAGTTATAGTGCGTCAAATGTGACCATGCCAGCCTAGCGGCCGCGTCGTTCGTTATGGGCTGAAACTCGGATATAAGTTGCTAAAAATACTTGTACGTGACATAATCACAAATCAGCAGCTCCACACCAACAAATGCGCAGCCCGGTGTCATGGTTCAGCAAGCTTTGTCTTACGATCAGCCGCTTGACAAACCCGCAGCAGCGGCCGCTCGATGCTGCGGGCGCTGACATTACATGAGTGCCGCTTCGAGTGCGGATGAGCTCCGCTTGAGCGCCAAACTACGCCCAGAGGACAAACGAGAGAAGGAATGCATGACTGTGAAAGTTAAAGGTCGTTAAGTGCCAACAAATGTCATAGTATGCAACGAAAACTCCGCCGGCGATTTCCCAGTGAGCGCCTCCAGCAGTGCGCTCATGTGTTGCTTTCTCTCTTCAGATGGCCTAAATATAATTAGGTTCATTCTATGAGCAACATATGCCACAAAAAAAAGCCATTGACATCTAAAGAAAGCGGTCATACGTGCTTCCGATGGTCGAGCAACTCTAACTGCAGTTGTTCATCTCGTGCCAGAACACTTGTGTCAGCCGGCTGTGAAAAGAAGTGTGTCCAAGTCCTTTACTTCATTAAAGAACCGCTTTTACAATACTGTATTGTTGGGCGTCTGCAGATAGAATATTCAACGCAAGTCGAGCGTTTATCACGATATTATGCGGCTTCGGGCATAACAGCAGGGAAAAAAAATATATCCGTGCTGTATTGAAGGCGCTCACTGGGAAATTGCCGGCAGAGTTTTCGTTCCATATTATGACATCTGTTGGCACTTAACGGCCCTTAACTTTCACAGTGATGAATTTCTTCTCTCATTTTTCCTCTGAGCGTAGTTCGGCGCGCAAGCGGAGCTCATTCACAGTCGAAGCGGTACTCGTGTAATGTAAGTGCCCGCAGCATCGAGCGGCCGCTGCTGCGGGTTTGTCAAGCGGCTGATCCCAAGACAAAGCTCGCTTAACCATGACACCGGGCTGCGCATTTGTTGGTGTGGAGCTGCTGATTTGTGATTATGTCACGTACAAGTATTTTTAGCAACTTATATCCGAGTTTCAGCCCATAACGAACGACGTGGCCGCTCGGCTGCCATGGTCACATTTGACGCACTATAACTTGTTAGCAACCAAAATAATGCAACGTTTTTTTCTGCACATTGGTAGACGATGTCCTTGACTTCAACTAGAGGGATTTTAAAAAAAATTAAAAATGGCCTTTTTGAGAAAATCATTTTCAAAGTTCGGCGTTTTTCGCAAATCACTTACGTTTCAGCCCAATTATCGAGTAAAACGGAGTGCGACAAACCACGCAAATTATTTTAAAAGAGAGCAAAAGTATCAAAGTTAATATGTACCGATTTTCATTATCCTCACTTTACCTTGCTTGCAGCAATAAATACCTGAAATAGAGGTATTTTGTGCGATTTGCCAAGTTTGTGATTTTTTTCTTCAAACGTGCTTCGACAAGCAAGGGAAATAATAGACTCATAAGATTGTATTTCAGTTGTTCTTTAAAGGGAATAAATATTGTGACGAAGAAGTGCACCGTTTTTTCCCTAGGTGCGCTCAAAATTCAGAAATCGCGAAATTGGCGGAAAAGCGTTTTTTGCGGCCAAAAGTTGTATATTTTTTTTTCAGGCGAACAAAATTTTTTTCCGCAATACTAACTGCGAAAGCATTGTTCTGGGTGTAACGCCTAGACCTACAGTAAATTTCATCACAATCGGGAATGGTGACCGGGACCTCGTGTTCGATCTTATCTGGACACACCCATCACGAATATTTAAAAGCGCGACGAAGGCCAATGGTGCAACTTGGTTAGGGTGAGGGGGCTCAAATGAACGCTAACGCCGTTACAGTAGGCGTTGCGTTAAATCTTCACCAATATCCTGGTTCAGAAGCGAGCGCATGTTTATTTTAAAGGAGATTACGTCTACTTTGCACGTAAGAAAACACATGAGAAAAGTGTCAAGCCCTTCACAACTTCGCTTCCGAACCGAAGGCACGGACTGCTAGTGTAGTTTGGTTGTGTATGCTGCATGCAAGTGCCGTAAAACGTCCCGAGTTTGACCCATGAAAATATGAAAATTTCGCAAGTGAAAATTTGTTCACGCTGTGCAGTCGCCACTGTCGCACCACACCGCTCGTTCAGAAATTCCTATCGTTCCGGTGCGCAGTTAAAACGGCGCTGTGAACGGGCGCCCGAAGAGTTTTGGGCCCGGAGCACCCATGGAAATCAAGCACAACATTACCGTTGTCAGATGAGCCGTATTGCGTGACCATAAAAAAAAAAAGAAGAATGCAAGCTACCGTACCCCTTCTGTTAGCTTCCAGGAGATTGGGAGTGGCGATGCTGACTGGAATGGCGGCTCTTCTATCAACATGCTTGCGCGCCCCATAAAAGCTGAAAAAACAAACAAACAAACAAACAAACAAACAAACAAACAAACAAACCCTTCCGAACAAGCGCGTAATAAAGCTGTAAGCACGTCGTAGCATCCCTGATGTTTTCCCCTTGTCTAGCCGTAACTTGCGGTACGCGTTTCGTGTAAATATACTATTCGATAGTCGATTCGATATTCGATATTTTTGGCCACTATTCGGCACTATTCAATTCGAATTCCATTCGAGATGAAAATTTCACTATTCGCACACCCCTACTTCATCGAGCTCATTTAATTTTATGCCTGCCAGTTTGTTGATTCTGTCGCTACACCCTAGCCCCTTGTCATCCTCGAACTTCTTACTGCGTAATAAATAATAAAAATATTACAGCGAAGTTGTATGTATGCCGAGGCGAAGCGGTGGACCGTAGGCAGTTTGCGCCTAGCGCAGTTACAGGCCATAGAAATTGCACAAGCTCCACTTCTCGCCACCGGTCCGCCAAACTGTCGCGACAAGGAGAAATGCGCATGCTGCCCAAATGGCTCCTCAAGATCGTTCACGAAACTCCGAGCGTATGCTGCAAGCCAGACAAGGCACATGCTGCTCAAATGGAAAACATTAGACATGGCATACGTAGAGTACATTCAAAAGGCACTTTCGCTGCCTTCCAGTACCTTTCCTGTTGTCCGTGTTGTCTCCGTGTTGTCTCCGTGTTGTTTCCATGCCGCGTGTTACACGGCTTCGTTGGTCGTCCACCTTTACAGCGTGAAATAACTCCATGATAAACCCAGTGATAAACATCCCGGCTGCCCTTTCTAGCTTTGTTGGTCAACCATCGCAACGGCGTGTAAGGGTGGTGATTTTTCTGTTTGCCTTTTCTCGTCGGCTTTGTTGAGCCAAATATTTTATACAGAGGCCCAGCCTGGACTCATTATGCAGCCTCAACAGTGCGTGCACGAGCGACCCGTAGTGAACGAGCCGCAACCAGGGAGTCGTTCGGAGGAATCACCGTCATGTTTGTGTACAACGAGTACAGCTGGAAATGCTCGCCGAAGTAATCGGGCCTAACGTACAACACTTTATTGATGCAGGAAATGAAAATAGCAGGCACAGTTTGTTCCCGCGTTTCAAAGGTTCCTCGGACAGCGACATTAATGTTGTAGGAAATTAATGCCAAGTGGTTTACTTTGTCAGAAGGGCGATTACTGTACAGAATCGATAGGGAAACGAGCATTCGGTTCCGCTTGTGTGTGTCTGCGTTGTGTCTCGTAATTCGTTGCTCGTAAATGCCGCTCATTACAGCCGGCAGGCATCGGCGAATCGCGAAGTATGCGGATATGTTTCACTCGGATACGTCCCATTTGTGCGCTGTGCGATCGGTTTCTCCAACAACGTGTGTTTTGAGACTATCGATGCGTAGAGTGCGTGTTTAATATCAGTCAGTGATACAAACACGGCGAAATCCTCGCGACTATGTATTCACGCATAATTATTCATTTCATGCCCGCCTTTACGGCGGACAGTAACTTTCTGCGTCACTGCCCCAACTTCCATAACCCCAGCAATTTCTACGTCAATTTAGTTTGTACTATTGACGCTATTACGAGTGTAGTCACACACCAAATTACCTTGCGTTAGGATCTTGGCATATGCAGCTCTTGTACTTAACCTTTGAATTGTTCGTTGCGTTTTTCTTTATTTTCTTCCTGTATTCTACTACCATTGTAGGAGGGAAGGTGGTCCTGCTTTAATTTCTATTTCATTACTTTGTGTAACCAAACCGTACCATTACTAATGCCTACAGTAATTCGTTGTCATTTTGAGAAATGTAGTAATGAAGGAATCACCGGGTGACTCGCTGGCTCAGTGAACGAACGAACGAATGAACAAAGGAATGAATGAATGAATGAATGAATGAATGAATGAATGAATGAATGAATGAATGAATGAATGAATGAATGAATGAATGAATGAATGAATGAATGAATGAATGAATTGTGCGATGGCAATCCGAAGTCTGCTAAATGAGAGATTAGGATTGTTGCGGATTTCCTAGTACGATACGACTTTTTCGTTTCTGTTCATTTCGCTGCTCCGCCTTCCGATCAATACGGTTTTGGTGTTGTTTTTCCGTAAGATTGTGGCGGCTAGAGATGGTGGATTAACATGGCTAAGCGGTCGCTAAAGCAGGTGCTGGATAAATATAGTCACTTGCTAATGTTGGCTGTGTAATGCAAGAACACCAAGATTCTGTTCGTGAAATCTCAGTACAATCTTTTTTGTTCAAATATAACTTGATATCTCCAGCACGGCTACTGCATTTCTGTCCGCTCTGCAGCAAATCAAGGAAGAATGGTTACTCCAAAACAAATAAACAAGTAAATATATGAAATGTTTAAAATTGAAACAGGTAAAGAAAAAAAATTCGGCAGATACCATGCATAGTGGGAATCGGTTTTATGCGAAGCAGTCAGCCAGTGGCTGTCTATGCTGCATTTTTTTGCCTTTGAGTCAAGCGTTATGAGGTAGATCGACGTCTTTTTGCAAAATGAGTAGTAGTGTGGACATCGTGAGCTTACCAGGTACGCCGACTACAGTGGCGTTTAAAGGGTAACCCCTACTATGACGTAACGTAAGCACTCACGTTAGAGGGCCGACGCCAGTCTTATTGAAACGAAGTGCACGCTAAGGTACTATGAAGTGAATATCCCACGTAATATTCGTCAGCATATTCCTCCAGGGTCAACCAACGCTTTAATATAGGTTGCTGAATCATAGGGATACAAATGTAGTGTTTACTAGACTGCTTTAAAAGCGGAGTGAACATTGGAACGACAATTGACGTTAACCCGACATAACGCCTGTATCATAAAAGTACACATGTAATGTTTACTATTGTGCTATAAAATGAGATAGCCAGCACCGCATCCACAGTCGACGTTGCAGCGACTTGGCGGCTACATAAGATCTTTTTCCAAGGCAGTTTCAAGACCAGGCGTGGCTATGTGGTAGACTACTTGACTGCTATGCGGAATACCTGGGTTCGATTCCTGCTGGGATACTGATCTTTATTCATTGCATTCGTCGGATCACCGCTGTAGATGCGGGATTTTCTTAATGCTCTCGCGTTTAAGGTACCAATGTATGTACTCGAAGTTCCTGCTTATATATAAACTGTCAATCCTCTGAAGCACATACCCGCATGCTACGGCCCGTGAGATAGATAGATAGATAGATAGATAGATAGATAGATAGATAGATAGATAGATAGATAGATAGATAGATAGATAGATAGATAGATAGATAGATAGATAGATAGATAGATAGATAGATAGATAGATAGATAGATAGATAGATAGATAGATAGATAGATAGATAGATAGATAGATAGATAGATAGATATCTAATAGATAGATAGATATCTAATAGATAGAAAGAAAGAAACGGTCAGAGTGCTTTAGGTTCGCTAAGAAATGTTTCACATTTAAAAACTCTGACACTGAAGTATCCATGATTACTTGCAAAAGTGGTTTAGGGCACCCTTAATATCATCCTTATATTCGCTACAGTACGAACACGAGTGCTTCGATTGGATATTTGAACAGGTCACGGTAATGCCTATCAGAATAAAAAAAAGTAACTCACCGGTGTCATTCAAGCACCAACTCGGGTTGCTTGAAGCACACACTTCAAACCAGGGCTGGGCAAAGATACTTTGAAATTGTATCGCGATACGATACAAGATACTCAAGGAAGAAGTATTTCAGATACAGATACAAGATACCACAACGCCGATTGTATCCGATACGATACATTCCAATTGTATCTAAAGATACTTCGATACATTCGGAAATTTGTTATTATATATCCGTATATACTGTAATGTAGCACTAAACGTCGATGCACGAAAATGTTCGCTTGAAAGTTTACCTGCGACCAACTTTGTTTCATTTGTATGAAATGTCTGTTAGTATCTTTAAAGTTTCGTATTTCTTGCTGAAGGTATATTACTTTTCTTCCGAAACAACTTAATGGGGTTGGTCATAACGTAGTTCAGCGCAAAAAGCAGGCAACAGACGAGCGAGAGGACAAGGACACAGCGCATTCTTCCAACTAAAGTTTATTGGATTGCGACGCATGTATATATACACACAGGGAAAGCAAGAAAAGATAAAAGAAAAAAAAAACAGGAAGTAAAAACCGAAAGGTGAAAAGAAGAAAAGTGCCGATAAGTCACACACGTGTGCCAACACGTGTGTGACTTCCTGTTTTTACTTCCTGTTTTTTTTTTCTTTTATCTTTTCTTGCTTTCCCTGTGTGTATATATACATGCGTCGCAATCCAATAAACTTTAGTTGAAAGAATGCGCTGTGTCCATGTCCTCTCGCTCGTCTGTTGCCTGTTTTTTGCGCTGAACTACGTTATGACTGACTCGTTCCAACTCGCCCAACAAGCAACGTTGCTCAGTTAATGGGGTTGCTTTAGCTGCTTACCGTGACAGCTCTTTATACACTTCGCTGATAACGGTTTTTGCTTGCCACTTTTGTAATTGGGTAGAGTCGATGCTCTGCTTGTCGACCAGATAGGGGGCTGCCATCTAATCACAAGAACTTCAATAAGAAGCCTCCGCACAATGGTGCAAATACCGTTGTTAAGTTCTACCTTGCCCCTAAACGTATCACGGTTTTCGCAGTACCCGATCACCGGACAGGTGTACATCAGCGAGAACGCTGGTAGCGACATTGTTTGCGATGCATCTTGTTTACGTAGAGGACATAAAACTGTAATTACATTTATATTCTACTTATCTGCTGGCGTAAAGCGTTCGTTAGCGACGTATTCGGTAATGCGCGATCGTCTAACAATTTTTCTTTTATGATAAAACATCTGCGGCCCAGAAAACGTATTAGACGTGTTCTATAGTTAGATGAAGTGCCGCAGGACACCGCTGCTATTCACACTATATTGCCGCTTAAGCTCCGATTATCTCGTGATTAGAAACAGTAAAAATATTTAGAGTAGACTAAGAAAGAACAACAAATATAACTAAGTAAAATAGAAAAGTGGTTCTGTATCAAACACAGCGAATTAATATAGGAACACGATACAGGCGGCACTCCCAAGAGCTAAAATTAATTGTTGAGTTTAATGTCCCACAGAACCACGATATGATGATAGGCGCCATGTCGAAGGCTCCGGAAATTTCGAGCACCTGGTGTTATAAAACTCAAATATAAGCACACGGGCATCGAATTGCGGCCCCCGCGACCTACGGGTTGGCAGTCAAGCACCATAACCACTAGACCACCGCGGTGGGCAACCCCTAATATCCATGACAATTAGGCATTTAAGGTAAGACCACAGAAAATTCAGTGCCTATGTAAAATAGTGTAAACCGACTCGTTCAGGCGCTCATTAGAAAAACGGAGCACTTCGTATAACAACGTTTCTCCAATCCCTTTGCTAACATCTTTGAGATGGCTCCTAATAATATACGTTATTATCGTGAAAACTCAATTTCGCTATTTTACTAAGGAGTAAGCAGAACTTTTGTTACTGTACGCTAGAAACACGCGCAGATTATTATATATTTGATCTCAACATCGCCTTGACATAACAGTAAACTTAAGTAGAATATAAGTCTGTAAACAGTAGGAGAAATAATGCAGATAACTAAGAGTAAGAAGAAACCAGATAGCTTACGTTGCCAGCATGTTAAAGACACATTGCCGTAAGCAGAGCCGAACAAACAATACAGAGACATAGGTAATGCATGGGATGGAAAAGGACAGCTTGGAAAGAACTTACGCTAACAATCCAATTATGATTTTGAAAACTCATTGAATAAAAGCAAAGAAAGACGTACACCGAGGAAGCTTCTGTTAAGTGAATGCTTGTTCTGTTAAATCCAGCATCGGTACCGGTGGTGCTGAAGCTGTTAAAAGCTTATTTGCATATAAGTCAATCTCATTGCATGTAAGTCAAACTTGCGTCAACGAAGTCCTTCAAATCGCCGATGTGAGAAAGTCACGAGACGCAAAGCAACCGCTTTTCTTGTATTCTTCAGACTTCGTAACGACGCACAGTAAAAGAGAAACTTCGATAACGACACTACAACGGCATCAGAATTTGTGCGAAAGATACCGCACGCATTGAAGTACGCGGCACAGTATAGTAGCTAAGAGCCAAGGGCCATAGCACCGACACAACTAAAAAAAAAAGAAGCCGTAAAAAAAATATCCTCTGGGACGACGCTAGCGCCACCACGTGACTCTGCTCCCTCAATAAGGACGTTCAAAGCTCATCACTTGCCCTTGCTGGAAAACTCTGGTGGAAAGATAAAATAATGTCATTGTCTTTAGTTTTAATCTGGTGGCTTAGTGGGTGCAGTATCAGCTTGAGAAGCGGAGTTCAACCAACGTTTATTGTTTCGCCCCGCGGTGTTGCGTTCGCAGTATCTTGTATCTTAAGATACATGATACATTCTTCAATGTATCGGAAATACAGATACTGATACACGTCTTGCGATACGTATCGCGATACAGATACAAGATACCCAAAGAGTATCTAAGATAGTATCGAAGATACATGTATCTTCGATACTGCCCAGCACTGCTTCAAACCAAAAGGCAGAATATAAAAGAAATTGAAAGAGCGTGAACGCCCCAGTATTAGTATTGTCAAGTTTTGCACAAATGGTCCATGCTTTACACAGGGCTGAAATCCTTTATATTTTTATGCAACACCCCGGCGCGTTTGGCACATGGACCGTAAAAAAGCACAGCCTCAGACGCACCGAAGAGGGGCACGAAATATGGCGTTTATCTCGACGAATGCAGGCCGTTCTGTGCCACCAAAAGGCGTGTGGCCGTATTACTTAGTTAATGACATTGTGAATAGAGATTAAGAATGTCGGCTTAGCCGCATATTGAATCGTCTCATTACTGAAGGTGCAATGTGTCAGTTCTGCTGCTTTTCTCGAATACTGGGCATTGTCCGTACAGACGGACGGACGGACGGACGGACGGACGGACGGACAAATAGATAGATGGATGATTGATCGATCGATCGATCGATCGATTGATTGATTGATTGGTTGATTGATTGATTGTTTGATTGATTGATTGATGAACAAATAAAAAAGCGAACAAACAAACATGCATTAACACCAAGCGAACGAAAGATTTCAACAAGTGAGCACATCAAATTAGTTGCACGTTCCGTCGCTGCCTGAATGGTAAAGACTGTATTTATCTGCTAAAGTCTCTTAGCTTAAGTGATGGCGGTTTTTACCTTAAAACGGTGCGAACGAAGCTAGGCGTGTTGGTGCCCGACCCACTACTCTTCTCCTTCTTTATCTTTCCTTTCTTTCGCATGGTCCAGTGCTGCCTCCTGACAGTTTCCTTCCTTCATGCCAGGAATCACACCTTCGTCCCCGTGCACAGCCGCGCAGCACTTCAATTACTACAGGTAACAACGACTGTAATGAGTTCATATCCAGGTAACAACAGCATGTTTCAACGGGAAGTCATATCGACAAAATATCGGATCGCCTTGTAAAAAGCGGCTGATTGTTGACAAGCCCACAATCGAGAGAGCATTATTTATTGGAAACCGGCGCACACAAATACGTTTCTGACCGGCGCACCTTCCAGGGCCGCATTTCTTTATGCTCGCCGGCACCGGGTCTTTCACGTACGACGCCGCCATTTGAAATCTGTGACTTACGGTAAGCTTCGCTGAAAAGCTGGACAATTTATAGCATAAAATTTGCACCTCTACGGAAGAACATTGTGCTTAGAAAATTCGGCGACTGTTCCAAGTACTATAGAGTGCAATATGACAAAGTGGTGAGCTGTCCAAAGGGCACATGGAACTACTTGCTGGCACCATCGCTGCCAATGGAGCCGAACATGTGATGGCGCTGCTGAGCGCGTAGTCTTGAAAATCCACCGTTATCGTCCCAGGTAATTCCGCACATTCGATCTTCGTATCTGATTGACAATGCTTTCATCTTCGAATTTAAGAAGTCACGGCGGTTAGCTTTTTCTTTACTCCATATTCTTTAAACTAAACATCAACGCATATCTGAAGCTTCGATACCTTTCAAGTTATATTCCGTCTATATTCGATACCGAGAAAACGTGTTGTTTGTCCTTATAATGTATTGTAATGTGGAACAATAAAACACTTTATATACGACCTGATAAGTCAGTGTCGCTCGTACCAAGGCTACCATGGAAGAGCTTCCCCGTGAACAGCTGTACCCGAGCAGTGGCGCCACAGCGGGCGCGAGGAGAACTAGGCCCAAGAGGCCATTTCGGTGCCACACAACAGGCTGCACCATTTTTTCAGAGGCGAAGCAGCTTTTGCTCGGGGCTGTGTCCGGCGGTGGCACCCGCGCTCCACTGCGCATGCGTCGCCTTCGCTGCAGCCGTGGCGCAGCCCCTCCTCTCACGTGATGCAGCCGTGCCGCTGTGAGTGTAGCATAGCCATCGGAGAGCGCTCGCGCCAAGGGGAAGTCTTCTTCTTGTTCGTCGACCACCTTGATGATCATACGTGCGGAGCACTTTATGTGTTCTGGCACGCGCTAGCGCGTTCGGGCCTGTGTAAGGGGCTAGGTAAGACGCTGTGGCCTCTCTCCCTTACACTTTTCTCAGCAATCATGTGATGGCGTCAGGGAACGAGATTGTGCAGACGCGCGATGAACCGCTGCGTTGTATCCTAGTCAGAACGCGCTGGGACGCGCTAGCACGTTCGGGTCTGTGTAAGGCGCAGGGTTAGACGCTGAGGCCTGTTTCCCTTACAATTTCTCAGCAATCACGTGATGGCGAACAGCAACAGCAACTACAGTGAATTCATGGTGTGATCCATTTGCAAGGACGCGTTAACATCGGGCAAGGTGCCAGTGATGAACAAAACTTTAAGACGACCCATGCGATGCTTCGCATCCCCACATGGTTCCCTTTAGTGGGAAACGGTGTAATTTTTTAGCTACCGTGGCTATAGGTATCAGCAGCCATCAATAGGAAGGAGCGTGTCAACACTATAGCTAGCGATGATTTCGTTCGATTATTTACAGGACAGACTTCGCACACAAAGAAGGCTCCAGGCTACTTCAGAAAATTTTATGCATATTTCGTACTTTTCATTATATCAAGCGAAGCTTCTACGAGTTACAGATTTCCGTGGCGGGGGCGTCGGCGAAGTTCACTAAAAATGCGGCGCCGGAGTGTGAGCGGAAATGCGGCCCTCAAAAGTGCGCCGGTAACCAGCGCATTTGTATGCATCGTTTTCCAATAATTGATGCTCTCTCGAGTGCGGCGGGTTCTTCGGCGATCAGCCATTTCTGATATGGATGTCTCGTCCCTCATCAAGGGCAGTTGTGATTTTACGCTGACGCATTTTATTGTTGTCTTTCATTTTTTTTCACGCATGACCGTCGTTGTTGCCTATAGAAACAGAGAAGTGTTGCGCTGCTATGCTGAACCCTTGGGTGAAGTTCTAATTTCCAGCATGAATGAAGGAAAAAAAGTTGGGAGGGAGTATTGCGCAATGCGACAAAAAGAAAGAAAAGTAGTAGGTAAAGCACGCACATGCAAGGTTTCACTTGACCTCCTTTTTCCCGCTAAGAGAACGGCTCCTTTTTTTCGTATTTCCATTATGGTTTTACACGACGGTTTTCAAGTCAGCCGGCATTTTCCCCCCAACGCTAGTTCGGAGAGTCATGCTTTTGTTGATGGCCGAAAAATTTGTCCAGGTAAATGGCATTGTATGCTGCCATTCAGATGCACTGCTACTTATTAAAGCATTCGCCCGGACTGAGGCAACGACGAGAAGCCGTGCAGTGCGGTATTTGTTCCCGTTGACGTGCAGTATCGCGCGCTTAGTTTCCCGCGCATGTTCCTGCGTTTCCACCTTCCCTGGAACGTCGTTTTCCGGCGGCATCGGCGCGGCGTCTTTCCTCCTCTTTCTAGCTTTCGTCAGCGTCCTACAGTAGTTCGTCGCTCTAAGCTCAGTTGTTTCGGCACGGCGTCCTTCAAATGCTTTTCCTGCTTTCTAGCCTTTTTCAACGTCCATGTGTGATCCCGCGGGTACGCAACCACGGCCGCTTGATAAAAAAAAAGAAAAAAAAACAGCATTCATAACCTTTTCCCTTTCAAGCGCTGATGCCAACGTTTTCTTTACTGTTCCCCCTCACTCTCTCCTTCATTCCCATCCCCCGCGAGTGTTTCGCTTAAGCTGTTCTCACTGAGAGACAGTTATCGTGCACTCCTCCCCCTCTTTCCTACCGTCTTCCTCGTTCTACGAAATAAAGACAATCACTTACTTTCCGTCTCTCTCTTTCTTTCTTTCTCTGTCTCTCTCTCTCTCTCTGTACTCGTTCTCTCACCCATCATTGTTATTACAAGCCACGCCGTAGCGGTCAGTAGGGGGATTTGCCGAAATTCTGTAGCACATACCCGTTTATGATGATGATGGTTTTCGGTCATGGTCACGCAATTTACGTCGGGTAGTAGAGTAGAACAGTTTTGCTGTTAAAAGAACTTGTCAGTCAACTTGTGAGTCTTATGACATCACCAAACCGGACATAAGGTTGTTAGTATCGCCCTATATGCGTGAGAGGTCATGAACGAGTTTTGATGCACCTAAATGTGAACGTACTTATGAGCGAATGCCCCCACTCGGTGAAATGCGGGTACCGCTGTAACTTGCTGCTACCAACACCTTGTTGATCAGTGGCTGGAAGAAGACATCAAAGGCTCAATATTTTCCCAAGGCGACCCCTTTGGAGCCAAATTGAACGTTTTTAACATGGAGTTACATTTTCAGTTGTTCTTTTGTTGGTGGAGATAAACTGTTTGCCCGCTATGAGTACGCATTGCCTTCGTGGCACCATTTGTGACAATTCATTGCGATCAACTCCCGACAATATCAACCCCCGACCCATCAAGCATAATTATAATTTTTACCAGCATGCCAGACACATCCTTAAGAATTCTGCAAAACACGGTGACTCAATTGAATTTAGCGCATGGAATTGTTTTAATTTTTTTCTGGCTCTTGTTTTCGTGGAGAACACAAGTGAATGAAACCATTTTCCCGAAGCAGATGAGAAGAGTGTCATGTGTGTGTGATGAGTATGGCACAGAATTTGTTTTGTAGCGTACATAGCAGCTCTATTCTTCTTTGCATCACCTGACCTGATTTATCATCATCATCGCAACCCTATATTAGGTGCACAGCAAAACGAAGGCTTCTCGCAATGGTCGTCAGTTTACCATGAATGTCTTGCGGGAGCTCATTTCCGAAGTGAAGAGGATGCCCGTAGGCAGATATTGCCTCTATCGCTGTTATCGCAGTGCGATGGCTGTCGTTTCCATAGAAACGAGGCAGCTTGAACGCACCCTTGAACTAAATTTCAGGAGTTCGCGAAAGAAAAACATATTAGAAATGTTGTCACTGCGTGCATACCAGGGGATGCGTGACTGAGGGGATAATGCCGGCCACTCTGCATGCGTCAATGAGTAAATACCCATTCTGGGCGAATCCTCAGTACACTGCGAACAATACGCAGTATCCAGAGAAGCAGTAAGGGAATTACTGGCACATTCGAATTTCAGTGATCCAACGATATAATACGCTCCTAAGATGACGTACCTAATCTATATTCACAATGACCTACCACGGTAATTTAACACGCGGGGACGCTTTGCATGCAAATGAATGCCAATATTGGCCCTGCTCCTAACATAGCAGTCCAGACATTCAATGATGCAGTAACCCACTGCGATAGTGCCTGCTTATCGATGGCAGTCTTCGCTACAATTAAGATGGCGATTCCGGTTCATTTGCATCACATCTCCTTAGCCCGAAGTTACGAATAACGGGAGAATAAGAACACGGCACTCTTCGCAGGAGGCGCCTGCTCTCGCGGTATCACAATGATGCCTTCGTTTTCGTTAAAGTTCGGTGCTGATTGAGGAACTTAACGGTTTGCTACACAAAATTCATGCGTTCTCGTTATAGAATAATATGAGAACCTTAGCTCCGCAGAATACAGGGTACATTTCGCTTTTTTTTTTGTAACCACGGCGGTCTCTTGCATTAGTGTGGATTGAACAATTAACTGTGACTAATGGCTTACGCCAACACGACTGCGAAGGCTTTGGCGGGCGTGTAGGCAACTACTCCACCACAGCCTGCATAAAGAGACCATTTCAGCTCGAACGGACGGACGGACAGACGGACGGACGTGGGCAAACGCGTGTAAACACTGTATACGAAGTAAAGATTTGAAAAGGTCAGTGCGTCAGATAGATAGTACCGTCGCTGCTTGAACTGCAAAGACAGTGTTTATCCGTTGGCTGTTAAGGTGTCTTAGCTTAAGCGGTGATGTTTTCTACCTACAGATCAGCAGCATTTCGTATGCTGAAAAAAAAAATTCAGGAATCCTTCCCCTACCGAGAAAAAGGGGGCAAAGGAGGCTTGGTCTGCGCGTTGCAGGTACACAACTTTGCTTTCTTTTTCTCTTTCTTTCTTTTGTGTATAGGAAACAGGCGCATACAAGAATGCATGTGACCGGCATACTTTTGAGGGCCGCGTTTCTGTATGAACGGCGGCGCCGGGTTTTTCGCGTAAGATGCCGCCGCTGAAATGTGGGACTTAAAACAACCTTCCCTTAAAAGGTGAACAATTTATAGCACAAAATATGCACTCCTACGGCAGGGCACCGAGCTGCCCCTCTAATTGAACCATCTCTGTTTAGAAAACTTCAGTGACGCCCCAAAGCACTATGCACGGCATTATGGGACTTGTCTCGAAGAAAACGTGCGTGCAAGTATGGGTGTGTTCCAATACTCAGCGTAGACGGCTAGATAGACAGCTAAGTGGACAGCGGCCATCTTAAGTCCCATTCCAATTCTCACGTAGCCGGCAAAATAGACAGCTTCGAGAAGACAAAAACGATGCAGGCTACTTTGCTGTCCAAGCAAGATGGCGGCTCAGCGCAATGCTCGCGTAGCTCGGATCTCGCCGGTATGGTCGTCTGTACACCAGTAGGCGCTTTTCCAGGCGCTCAATGTAAGCTACGTTAATTTTTTCATAGGTTTGAACACGAAAGAGGCTAAAGAAAGAACATTTACGTTTGTTTTTCTTAGCTTTCTCTTCTTGACGCGAGGTGGCATCGCGTCGCGTAGACGTCTTCTGGACGCGTTCCATTTGTCGGACAACATGACCTCGATGCTGTCTTCTAAGCTGTCAGCGTAGACTGTCTACGATGCTGTCCAGAATTGGAACACAGCCTATATCGGTGTCCACCCGAGCACGGCATTGCTGTTGGAGCCGAAACTATGGTGGCATTACAAATAACGTAATCTTGAAAAATCCACCATGCTCGTTCAGGTGCATTCCGCAGATTGGATAAGCGTATCTGATTAACCACAATCTCGTCTTCGAAATTAAGAAGCAGCGACGGTTAGTTTTTCACTTACTTCATATCCTTTACACGGAATAAAAGGTAAATGCAAATCTGAAGCTGCGTTACGGTTCAAGTTATATTCTCTCTACATGTGATACCGAGAAAAGCACTTTTTTCTTTGAACACTTTTTCTTTTTTTATGGGCGAAGCACCTTAGGGTCTCAGCCAAGGAGGTTTAACAAAATTACACCATCTCCCGCTAAAGGAGACCATGAGGCTATGCGAAGCCGGAGCACTTGCACGATCGCGTTCTGTTGGCGTTCGTTGAGCATGCTACCGACCTCGCGTCGTGGAACGCGAAGAGGGACGCTACGCGTGTCGTATCTTCCATCTAGCCTGGCTGTTAATTCTCACAGGGTGAGCGGGGAACGCGGTTGACAGGCGGGCGAGAGGGGGGCAACGTAGGAGAGGAGAGAGAAGGGGAGGGGACGCGCATGCGCTCGAGCTCATCGCGGCGTTGCGCAGGAGAGAATTTCGGCATGTCTAGCCCGCGTTTCAGAGGAAGAGTGGAAAGGGTGAGGAGAGAGGAATAGTGGAGAGGTTGAGTGGAGAGGAGTATGGGAGAGGGAAGGGGAGAGGGGTATGGGAGAGGGGAAGTGGAGAGGGAAGGTGGAGAGGGGAGGGGAGAAATGTGAGTGGAGAGGGTGAGTGGAGAGGGGAGAGGGGTAGAGGACATGGGGAATGGTGAGGCGGAGTGGAGAGGTGTGTGGAGAGGGTATGCGCATGCGCAGTAAGGGTGGTCACGCCGCACACCACCACCACCACCGGATTGAGCTCCGCCTTAAGATACTTCGCATCTAAAAAAATTCTGGAGTGGAAGCTCTCGAAACGCCTTGCCAGCGAAAGTGGTCAGCTTTTGCCCACCAAAGAGCTCGGAAACATGCTCTTTTCTGGTGGTGCCTACTTAGAGATCAAATGGCTTTGACGTGTTAGTGTAAGAGCTACATGAATTATAGAATAAAAGATCGTTGTTGCCGACAAAAGTAACCCGTCGAGAGGAGTATTGGCGATTGATATCCAATAAAATTTGGCATGACATTGAGGCTGACTCACGAAAACTAGTAGCACAAAGACACACTTGCAGCAGTACCTGACCCGTGAAAGCTGCCAACT
Source organism: Rhipicephalus sanguineus (assembly GCF_013339695.2). Lineage (NCBI taxonomy): Eukaryota > Metazoa > Arthropoda > Arachnida > Ixodida > Ixodidae > Rhipicephalus > Rhipicephalus sanguineus. The sequence goes on from NC_051182.1 coordinate 122,036,635, forward strand.
TCTCTGGCGTGCGTGGAAAACGCTCGCTTTCCTTCGCCAAACGCCGATGGTTGATCGTGCCCCTACTAAGATGGCGGGCGCAGCCGCCATCTTTTGGTGGGCACGGCTTCACTCTTGCGCAATAATCGCCACTCCAGCAATTTTTTTAACCTCCTTGCTCTCACCGCGTGAAACGCCGTGACCCATTTTTTTAGGGGCGAAGCTCCTTATAGCAGCGCCCGTTCGTCCCCGTCGTAGTAGTGTGTAACCAGTCTTAAAAACGGAGGGGGCGTGCACACATGAAGGCTCCCTAAAGACAATGCGCTGCGACAGTACGTGAAATGTATCGCCCTCTCCTCTCCTACGCTTCCCCCTCTTTCTCCTCTCCTACGCCCCCCCCCCCCCCCATCTTGCCTCGCAGCGCAGCGGCGCCGACGCAGGCACCGTCTTGATTGAAAAAACCGACCGCTCGCGCTGCACAACCGTTCACTGACCACCCAGTATATATAGGCACTGGATTTTGACCTCCAAGGTAGTGCGCGTGTGCGATTTCTCCTGTGCGTGATTAAACAATGAAAATTCACAGCGTACATGTAAAATAAAAGTGAGCTGCAAGTCGTCATAACTCTCATCGAACCTTTAGTATAAACGCGCCCGATCTCACGTCGGTGATGATGTACTGGGCAGAATTCACGGAAGATTCACGGTCTACCGATGAACCTCCACAGCTTCGCCCACTCATCATCATTCACTCCGTGGATATGCTGTGATTTTTTGCATGCATCGTCGTGTCCTGTCCATTTGCTTGAGCGCAAGAGAGGGCGCCACAGCCTCAGCGCTCGCCTTGTGGTGAGAGGGAGCGAGCGGCGCGCGTTGACTATGCAAACGCTCTTTCTGCGATGAACGTTGAACTACCAGCTCGCGAGGATCGAGAACGCGCCCTCGCCCACGAGAGACAACGCCGACGCAGGCAGCGTCAGCTAGCGTGTTCCTTCATTGATAAAAAAAATTGGCCGCGTATCTGCGTGCTTCGCTGCAAATGTCGTGTAAAGACGATAGAAGAGGCGCTGTGTGAGATATGGACGCCATCTGGCAATACGTCGGGAAACATGAGTGCTGTGTTGCGTGCTGGTAGTCCCGGCGCAGCAGCAGGCGAAGACCGGCGGTGACTAACGCGACCGGCGGGGACGCCAGCCAGCCCGAAAACGCGGTTTGGCGCGAAGCGCTGAAGCAGAGAAACGTCCGCACTCAACGAGTACTCTCCACACACTCTTTTATTTACACGTCGCCTGGGTAAAACAGGAACGCCAGAGCGGCGCCCACAACCGGCAGCCTGAAGGCCGCCCACAACGCTGCTTTTTCATTTTTTAAATATTTTTTTTCACCTTCTTGGCCTTCTCAAAACTAAAGTTTTTCAACACCAACCCATGGCATTCGTACAGTGCAATACAGAACCGAAACCGAAACACAACAATGAGCTCGTGCGAAGGGCACCGAGGAAGGCAAATTTCAGCGCAGTCGCATTTTCAGCTTTGTTGAAACAGCGCTCACTAGACGACGACGAAGTAAAAGAAGGCACAGGACAGGCGCTGCCTGTCCTGTGCCTTCTTTTACTTCGTCGTCGTCTAGTGAGCGCTGTTTCAACAAAGATGACCGCATACCAACTCGCTCAAGCTTCCATTCTTATGCATTTTCAGCGCAGCTTAAGAAGCTAGGGTCCTTAAAATTGCGTATGTATGCATTTTCTATTAAAGGAACACGCCACCTAATACTTACCTAGTGATGTTGCACCTCAGATATGCATGATATTTACTTTTTGATCGACAACGTTCACAAGTATGAACAGCCGAACCAGTTCAAGACGGCTGGCCCTTGGGCAAGTGGTTCAACTTTGGCCGAGTGGCTGAATCGAGGGACGTGCCGACAAACAGAAAGACAGACCAAAATTTCTGCGTTTAAGTTCCCCAATAAAAACCGACTGCTCGCGCTGCACAACCATTCACCGGCCACCCCGTATGGATCTTAACCTGCAACTGGATCTTAACCTGCAATGTAGTGCCGCTGGGAGGATTCTCTTGTGCGTAGCCGAACAATAAAGATTCGCAGAGTGTACGTTGTCTAAAAGCGGACTGCGCGTCTCTGTGTCTAATCTTTCCTCTGTCTCTCATTGCCCATTATCATCGATTTGGCTGTGAGAAACACCGGCGCACACTGCGTTCTTCGCCTTTGCACAAGTTTCACGTTAGTGGAGCCGAAACAACCTTCCCTATATGCATCACCCCTCCCCAATGAACGGTCGGCTTAACTTCAGTGTGATCGCGCCCAAGCGGGCGGGCACGTCGCGGCATCCCACGGCGGCCACGGTTACTATGCAGCTCGCGATGCTGAAATAAGCCAGTGTCAGTGGTCATAGTGTTTATGGCGCTGCCATTTGGGTTTATGGCATCATTTGTTGACAGGAGAGCCAGTGATTTCTAGCTTACTTGGAGAATTATTTATAAATTCCAGGCGGCCTGCTGCACTGTAAAGCTTGGCTGAAACGTTCTCAGGAGCCTCCATTACCGGTAGCCAGTGTTTTCTGACCATGCTGAAGAAGTTTTGCAGTGCCCCGATAAGTCTAGAACCTTATAGGCCTCATCGAATGGGAAACGTTGCCGTCGTGGTAGCTGTCGCAGTCAACGTCAATTGTGTCAAAAATCGGATGACCTCATACGGGATTCCGCGACGAGTCGTACGAGACATGTAGATGTGACGTTGTGAAGACTTCACAGATCGCCAATATTTGGGACGTCATCATTTTGTATGACAACGTTAACAACATGTCATCGTCGCGTAATCAAGGGTGGGCCCATCCCGATTGCAGGGCAATACAACGTGAGGTGCAAAAGCTTCGGGGATGGGGAGGGGGGGTTCAATGCAATTAACTAAGGAGGAGACGTATATTTCGGGATCCAGTCGTATTATGTAAATGCATAAAGTATTTTATTCAGCTCCTTCCAAATCGTCTCTTTCTTTCATTCCTTAATTTCCTTCCCCCATACCCTGGCTGAGACAGCCACCTTATGAGTGAGATAGTTATTTACGGTTTCCTCTTTACGAAATTATTCTCTTTGGCATTAATAGCGCCTGAGCGCGAGCCACTTTGTACTTATCGATATACAAGACTGCGCAAAATAAGGCATGAACGAGTAGACACAGGACTAGCGCTGACCACCCTTCCTCCTGCTGCGCCCTTTCTCCGGCAGTCACCCTTCACCCTGCTGCGGTGACTGCTTATATTCTTGATTAAGGCAAACACCCTAGATGTCACGCCATAAGCGAAAAGTGACCGTCTTCGTGGGCGGCGTCCACACGAGTGATGCAAAACATTATGATGACGTCGCCGCATGACGTCATCACGTCACAAGCCGCCAGAAATCTGAACTGATCATGACTCACACAACCTTGACGTCACATTATGCCGTAAACACATGGAATCGTCGCTTGGTCAAAGGTGGGCCGAGGCCCGAGACACTGCAAAACTACGTCAGGTGCATAAAGCTTTCGCAGGGGAGAGGGACGATTAGCGCATCGGCTGAGAAGAAAAACAAGGTGGCTTTCGCCATTTGAGTCGGCTTAGGCAAATTCATAAGGGACCGTGTGACTTATTAACAACAATGCTGTTATCAGTCGATCCTTTGCCGAGCCGTCGTAACGCTTAGCGCTTGTCACGTGGCCTTGCGTTGTGACTAGAATGAGGCTAAGTAGGAATGGAAAAGGGCTGTGCCTCGCAGAGAGAGGGCAGAGAGGGAGATGCTCGCTCGGATGGGGAGAAGCTCAGGCGCGTCCTTGTACACGCGATTGGATGAGGAGAGGATGTATACATGCAACGAAGCCTCGCCAAACTTCCTTTGCGAATTGGGCATGCCACGCACAACAGAAACGTGTGCAACGCAGCATGCGTTCCAGCGCAGCCGTGGTAGTAATACGAGTTTTGGGGGAGTGGGCGAGTGAAATGGGCCACGGCCGCGCTGAAACGCTACCGCAGCGTGCCATTGCGGCCGTGAATGAGCACATCGTCGCGTGGGGTCTACATGGGTTAACCTGAAGTGCTGAGAAACAACAAAGAGGTCCCTGGTTAAAACTACCGAAACAGGAGCAAAACGTAACGCCTGCAGGAGAGGTGACAGCTTCGCTGTCTGTCGGTTTTCACGGCGTTTAAATGGCTGGAAATGTAACTGCGCTGAAGTTACAGGGAACGCCCTGTCGTTCTCTCACGTCACGCGTTGGCGTCACGCAGTTCCCAAGTTTGATACACATGAGCTGTGCAGGCTGCACGTTTGGAGCGCCAGAGCTTGCTTGCTCGTGAAAGTCAGCGTTGCCGAAGGGCAAATTCTTCTGTCCGAGCCAGCGACGCAACCGCGAAACGCCAGCTTAGAAAGTTACGCACATATCTACGGAAGACAGAAGCGGACGCGAAACGCCAGCGCAGTGAGTTAGATGCACCGCGCCCGGAGCAGCAAACAGTAGAGAAACCTAAGAGATAGTAGAGAAACATGAAAACAGTAGAGAAACACCACAGAACAGAAAATAACTAATTGTAAAACAAATAAGATGCTGCTAACAACAGAATAATTATAATATCTGGGGTTTAGCGTCCAAAAACCACGATATGACTATGAGGGACGCTGTAGTGGAGGGCTACGGGATTTTCGACTATCTGGAGTTCTTTAACGTGCACCTTAATCTATGTACACGGGCTTTAAACATTTTCTCCAACATCTAAAATGCAGCCGCCGCGATTCGATCCCGCGACCTTCGTATCAGCAGTCGAGCGCCATAACCACTATACTCGCCGACAACTTTTCTTGGCACTGAAGGGAAAGCTACGGGGACGGAGCGTCTGCACATGTACGGCTACGCGAAGTAGTCCGGTTTGGCGCTCGTCTCGTAACGCCGTGGAGTGTGATGGATAGAGTTGCACTTCGACGCAAACGCTGCTTAGCGTACGGGTAAAAGGCGCGACTTTTAGGGGCGAAGCTCCTTAAGGCGGCACCCGTTCGTCCCTCGTAGTCGTAGTCGTAGTAGTCGTAGTAGTCGTAGTGCGTAACCAGTCTTACGCTTTGACCTCCAAGGTGGTGCCGGTGGGAGATTTTTCCTGTGCGTTGTTGAACAATAAAAAATTCGCAGCGTGCGCCTTAACTAAAGGCCGAATTCTTCTGTCTCTCATTCCCCATTAGCAGCCATTGGCATGTTCCAGTAGGAAACGTTAGTAGAAGTGTACGTGTTAGCTAAAAGCCGACTTCTTCGTTCTCTCATTCCCATTAGCAGCCATTGTTTACCTCCAAGGTAGTGCCTGGTGAGATTTCTCCTGTGCGTGATTAAACAATAAATATTTTGTTCAAAACGCCGTTGATTGATGAAATAAACCAACGAAAGACGCCAGATGTTTTCTCAAAGCAAAACGAAAGAGCGCCAGATGTTTCTAAAGCAAAACGAAAAGACGCCAGCTGCTTAACGAAAGGCGCCAGATGTTTTCTAAAGCAATGGTTTTCTAAACAATGAAAATTCACAGCGTACATGTAAAATTAAAGTGAGCTGCAAGTCGTCATAACTCATCGAACCTTTAGTATAAACGCGCCCGATCTCACGTCGGTGATGATGTACTGGGCAGAATTCACGGAAGATTCACGGTTTACCGATGAACATCCGCAGCTTCGCCCACTCATCGTCATTCACTCCGTCGATATGCCGTGATTTTTTTTTCACGCACGCAAAAAACGCGAAGTGACAACGTGTAAAGAAAAAGAAATGCAGATATCTCGCTTGTGTGCGCTGCGTTCCGTCACAAAAACTACATGTAGACAATGAAGGAGCATTTTATATTTCTCACGCAGAAAATACGGACGCAATTGTGGGACTACATTCATCAGCAGTAGGATACGTGCATTTGTGGCTCTGCAGCCTTCGCTTCAATGCCAAGAAAAGTTGTCCGGCGAGTATAATCCACCGTGGCCGGGCTCCAACAAAAGAATAGAAACGGATAGAATATCACATAATAACAGAAAAAGCGCGCAAAAAGATGGCTGATCGCTCTGTCATAGGAATCGGTATAACACGAAAGTGAAACGTGTCGTCACAGAAGTAGTTGATTGTTTATAGTGCATTGGTATATGGAGAGTTCGTACAAGTCTACTGTTGTTTGGCAGATATAGCACCGCTTGATGGTGGACGCACCCACGTTGACATGTTGACGCCTAGTGAGTGGCACATCTCTGTACCGATGACTAACGCCCATGATCATAATTTAAGCATTGGGATAGCTGAAGTTGTCAAGATATACCTGGACACCGCATACGGTGAATCCCACGCAAAGATGGCATCACCAAGCACCTAATAAAGACTAATACTCGATGCGCACTCCTTCAAAGCGTCATGAAACGCGAAGAGAAATGCTACGCGCGTCGTGCCTTCCCTCTAGCCCGGCGGTTAATTTTCCCAGGGCGAGCGGGGAACGCGGTGCGACAGCCAGGCCAGCGTTGGAGAGCTATTTTTCGATATGAATAGGTGCTGTGAGCGAAGCTTGGGCTATATACCACCTCGCAGTGCGTAAAAGCGTTGACGAAATTACACTTCTATCGCAAACGCGCCGAATGGGCGCGTTTTTCGTGTTTTTTCTTCGAACCTGGTGGCGCACATGTCACCACCCCGTTATAAATGGGACGCTCACAGCATCCATCCATACATCCTTGAGCACTGTGAGAGGAAAGATAAAAGGTGCGTTCGTGTACCCTCCGTTATGTGTTTGGCGGTATCTCAGTGGGCTAAATGCCCGCCAGCCATCGTCGCTGGCCGAGAGGTCATGAGTTCGACGCCTGCGACAGAACTTTTCCTTATATTTTTTTTTTGGCATCTGATGGCGTTCATTTTGCTGACATATTTTCTTGACGGAAATACGTCATGAAAGTCTTGGTGGACCCCGTCATAAAATACTTTCGTGTTAAAATGCAAAAGAAGTGCAGATGAACCTAAGAAGACACCCAAGAAAAGAACACTTGGGAAACACAGGCGAATTCCCGCTCCGCAGTTCGTACAGCTTTCACATGGGCGGAACCGGTAGATTTTAGGGGCGAAGCTCCTTAAGGCGGCACCCGTTCGTCCCTCGTCGTGCTCGTAGTAGTGAGTAACAAGTCTTACCCTTTGACCTCCAAGGTGGTGCCGGTGGGAGATTTCTCCTGTGCGTTGTTGAACAATAAAAAATTCGCAGCGTGCGCGTTAAATAAAAGCCGAATTCTTCTGTCTCTGTAGAAGTGTAAGTGTTAGCTAAAAGCCGACTTCTTCTGTCTCTCATTCCCATTAGCAGCCATTGTTTACCTCCAAGGTAGTGCCTGGTGAGATTTCTCCTGTGCGTGATTAAACAATAAAAATTTTGTTCAAAACGCCGTTGATTGATGAAATAAACCAACGAAAGACGCCAGATGTTTTGTAAAAACAAAACGAAAGAACGCCAGATGTTAACGAAAGACGCAAGGTGTTTTCTAAAGCAATGGTTTTCTAAACAATGAAAATTCACAGCGTACATGTAAAATTAAAGTGAGCTGCAAGTCGTCATAACTCATCGAACCTTTAGTATAAACGCGCCCGATCTCACGTCGGTGATGATGTACTGGGCAGAATTCACGGAAGATTCACGGTTTACCGATGAACCTCCGCAGCTTCGCCCACTCATCATATTTTTATGAACACCAGTGGCTCTCAAACACATGACTGATTCAAAGCATCGCCCTGAAATTAAGCTGGACCCGAGGCTGCGGAAATCGCTCGACTTGCGCTAAATAAAAGCTAGACTTCCTCAGTAAGGTTGTTGAGTATCGACTAGGGAATTCTGTTACACTTAACCGCTTGTGATCAACACGCGCCCTCGCGTAAGTGTTTCAACTATCTTCTATTTTGAGCCTTTCTGTACCTCTGAGTGAACCATTGGCGGGCTATAGGCGGAGGTTGATTTTTATAATTCAATTAATGGTATCAAAATTTTCAACAGCCTAGTACTATCCCGCAGTAGGGTGCATTCGCGGGTCGTCTAGCTTATAACGGAACACTTACAGGAATGTTAGGAGTATGCGCTTGTATAAAAGTGTACTATTAGAGTTAAGGACAGCTTACAGCTCTCGTAAAGTATAGCGTACATTGTGCTCTAAGTACCGCGAAGCTATGAAGCGCCTGCTCTGCCCTGTTACGCGGCGATGGAGTTGTTGGTGTGTCCTCGCGCGTGCTCTACTGGCAGAGCAGAGGCAGGAATAAAGCGAACGCGCCAGCCATGCTGATTGCAGCGTTCTATGCAGCGAACGAGGAAACTTGATCAAGTGCTTCTTCTGCCGCGGTGGCCAAACGAGATGCCGCAGCAGATGCTCAGGGACGCTGGCCCCATATTGCACAGGTCCGCGCCACCGAAGCAGAAAGGCGTCGCCGCAGAAAGACGTGCCATGCCATTGGTATATATGTTTCATGTCGACGTTTTGGAATAAAGAGTTAAAGATAGCTCTCATTCCTGGCGCATCTACCTTGTATGTTACGGCTTTTCTTAAGCTTCGTAATTTCCATGGCTGAGAGCATTTTCCTTCTTTAGGTACATCACTTTTAAAGCATTTGTGCTATTTGCCTGTTCGAACAAAGTGCTCCTTGTGTAAGTTCATGTATCCCCTTAAAACAGATAATGTATCCGTGTCCCAGGAATACAACTTGTAAACATGAAGAAAACGTAGATTACATTGAAATAATTGCTGCTTACAAGCGCCCCGCTAATTGTTTTAGCGATCAATAGAAAAAGCTAATTAGGATGACGTTAAATGCATGTACCTGCTTCGAGTATTTCTGATTTCGTGCTTTTCATTAGGAGACCGGTTAAGACTTTTACTTGATCAAGTGCTCAGACGACGATCATCTCAACACGCCCTTCGTAAGGACGTCCTTGATACGCATATATTTTCATGATTTGCTTGGCTTTATTGAGTAGTGCGTCGTATAGGTCCAAAAAGTTAAGGTAATTATGTCTAAGTAAACACGAAAAAAGGGAGAAATAAATAAATTGGAGACAACAAAACTAAGGTACGCATATTTTTTTTTCTAAGCATGAGTGGCGATTTTATTTTAAAATATTGTAAAGGGACGCAATTGACAGAATTTGAGAAATAATAAGTACCTGTCCTTCAGAATAATACCATTAATGAAAAAAAAAATCGGCAGATCCCACGTACCGTGGCAATCGATGTAATGCGAAGCATGCGCGGGATGGTGACTGTGGCGCAATTTTTCACATTGAGCGAAACGTTACAGAATGACGCTAGAATAATGTGGAAGTGGTATACGCACACTCGTATGTTGAAGAGTTGCATGTGTATTATATAACCAGTTTTTGCAGTTGCGTAACGTAACAACAGCAACATGAGTGTTACCAACACCAGACGCGGTAAGCTGATATGTAGTGCTTATATTCTTCAATACTGGATAGCGCGAGTCCGAACAAGACAAAGAAGGAACGCAAGTGCGCAGGACAGGCGTTACTCGCAACTAAGCTTCATTCAGGAAAGTTGCCCTTGTTATGGTGTTCAGATATATACACAGCCGAGTGGCACGCGCAGGCGCACTGCACATACGTTAAAGTCACAGTCGCAATTGTTGCAGTTGCGCTACAGCATTATGTTTATACTTGTCCGTTATGACGGAGAGCGCACGCACGTTTCACGAATCCGTGTGTATGTGTAGAAGAGGTTCTGGAGTTCTGAACAAGGTCATCATCACCGTGATCAGTTAGCACCAGCAGCGGGCAGGACTTGTTAATCGGATCCGTTCGTGATCGCAGCTACGAGGGGTGTAAGTGCAGTGAAGTGCGAGGTATAGTACAGCTGGTGGAAATCCTGGATGCCTCTTACGATGAAATGATCTATAATGACTCCTGTCCTGGACGTGGCAGCGAGGTATTTCGAAGCCCTGCCCACATCCGAGCCGCCTTTCAGACAGTATAAGGACTAGGCGTTGTTGGGTCTTGATAAATCAATGTTGAAGTCACCGGAATGATGAGAGGCCTGGTTCTCTCGGCAGATTTATTGTAGGTAGCATTGAACTCGGTCTTTTGCGTAATCCACGTGGTGCACGTTGAGGACCACGTGGACGTGTGGATTGTAGTTGAGCCTCTTCCAGGGCTCTTCTGTCGTAAGTTTCCTCACTTTTCTTGCGTCCGCCGCGATGGTGTAGCGGGTACGGTGCTCGGCTGCTAACCCGCAGGTCGCGGGTTCGATCCCGGCCGCGGCGATAGAATGTCGATGAAGGCAAACTGCTAGATGTCCGTGTACTGTGCGATCTCGGTACACGTTAAAGAATACCAGATGGTCGAAATTTCCGGAGCCCTTCGCCACGGCGTCTCTCATAATCATATCGTAGTTTTTGGACATAAAACCCCAACAATTATTATTATTATCACTTTCGTTGCGTGTTAATGGTGTGTGTTCGTGGTTACTGTGTTGGTTGAGACTCTGGATGGATAGATAGATAGATAGATAGATAGATAGATAGATATAGATAGATAGATAGATAGATAGATAGATAGATAGATAGATAGATAGAAACAGCCGAAGTGCCTGCGGTTCGCTAAGAAATGCATCGCATTTCAAATTACTGCCGAGCAATGGGGAAACATCGTGTCTTCTTACTTATTTATTAACCTTTGTTAACCCCACCCTTCCATTCGTTGCCATAAGTATACATGAACTGGACGCTAGATAACGTCAAAAGAACGCCAATCATAAACAAAAAAACAACAAATATGTGCCGTTTGCGCACCACCCTTTCCTGTCTGTCATTTGTGATCAAAACACCGTAATATAGAATGGGCAAGAAATGAACAGAGCGCGATCATCATAAGAACAGTATTGTCATTTTTTCCTCAAATGCATCATGTTCTGCAAAGGGCCAAAAAACCCATTGTCTTTGGTCAATAACCTTTGTCTAGAGGTATGAATAGAGGCATGCGCGATGCCTCGAGCGAGCATTAGTGCTGGTGTGCTGCTTGCGGACTGTCATCACTCCTGGCTGCTTGAATCTAATAAAACTCCGACGACCACGCCGAGATCTAACGTAAAGATGGGTGCGACAGATGAAAACACGATGTGCAATAAAAGTTGTACAACTGAGGTAAAGTTCCTCAGACTTGCTGCCCGACATTTCGATAGGCG